>NC_084571.2:5232500-5262500 GCF_033978685.3 Nerophis lumbriciformis
TTGCCATAAAAACAGGGTTTTCTAATTAAAAGGGCACAAAACATGAAACAAATGTTTTTAACTTTTTATCAACAGATAGACCTGACTAAAAATGTGATTATTTAATTAAAGAAGTAAATATCACTTATGTTTTTAATATTTTCATATCTGCGACCCTACCAGGTTCCCTCGACCAAAGTTGAGGAGAGCCCTAACAGTTTAAAAAAACAAATCTATACATCTGTTTTGAAAATGAAAAATATCTAAAATATGCTTTAATTTTTCAGTGTGAGGCCCATAGTGGAAGATGTTTGGACTACCCTGATTTAGAGTGTTTGATGTTGAAATGTGTGCACTTTTGGAGGTAATGACTCTCCACACCATCAGGTGGCATTACAGATCCTATCAGGCCTTCTGTCACTCTAAAAGTGAAAACAAGTGTATTCAGGTTGAAGTGTTTGTGGGTGACAAGTAAAACTATGCTTTATTTAATTGAAATGCTGCTATTGTAGGAAACATGTTTTTAATTACAAGTTAGGAAACTGCATTCCTAATTTATGATTCATTGTTGTTATTTCCTCCTTGCATCAGTTGAGCGGCCCTGGAGGGCCCATGCAGCCTGGTCAGGTCCCCCCTAACCAGAACTTCCTCAACAGGCCCCCAGGCCCCATCTCTGTCTCCCATAGCAACGTGCAGCAGCAGGTAAGTCAACTTGCACAATTTTCCTTGCCTTGACACACACACACACACACACACACACACCCTGCTTTGACACCTTTACTGCCGTGCTGCTGCTGACTTGTGTGCATGCACTCCCAGCTAACACTTGACTCTTTCATTCTCCTTCACACCGCCAACTCTCCTCTTCTTCCTCCTCCTCCTCCAACTCCTCCTTTGTGTCCAGTCGGTGGTGGTGGGCATGCCCTCTGTTAGTCAGGTCACTATGATGGAGGAGCAGCAGAGGCAGAACAACATGGTGAGAGCAGCACAGTTTGATTTCCTCGTGTGATGCAATCTCTTGACGGATATGGCTGTACTTTCAAAATAAAAGCCACTTCGGTCTGTTTTGTGCGTCTATGAGGCTTCATCTTAGCCGCATGCAACTTGTGCTCTACTCTACACTTTTTTGACATGTCATTCATTCCTGCACTCTAAATGATGCGTGCATGAGTTGCAGGTTCAACACCCGTGTCAGCTTGTGTGTGTGTGTGTGTGTTTAAGAAGTCTGTCCAACCTTTTTTTCAGATGAACATGAGAGCCGCCGGGCCCAATAGCCAGCAGCCGCCCGTCAGCGGCGCTCCGCCCAATCAGGTCACGCAGGGCGGACAGGCCCCGCCCCAGGGTCCCATACTCCGCCTCTCAAACCCGGGGGCCAATCCGCAGCTGCGCAGTCTACTCCTCAGCCAGCAGCAGCCGGTAAAAATAATAAAATCACCTTTAGTCCCTGTCCTCAGCCTCAGAGGAGCTTAACTCCGCCCCCTCCCGACACACTGTCTGCTTGTAGCAAGGGGGCGTGTCCCACATGCCCGGAATGATGTCCCACCAGGGCCTCGGACAGCAGATGGTCCACTCTGCACCAGGAGGGGGCGCTCAAATGCAGGCCCAGTGGAGGCAGCCCATGGCAGGTCAGAATCAGTTTAACAGTGGCTAACTTCTTCTTACGCTTGAATGACAGAACGTTAAATTAATTTAAACACAAATGTGTGCAATTTATGTGCATGTTTTGAGGACTTTTAAGCATTACAACCCGTTTTCTTCCGGCTTATAGTACAGAATGACGTAACACACACACATTTATTAGCTTTGTGGCTTGTCAGCTGATGATCGCAATTTAGCAAAGTTTAGCTACTAACATTAGCTATCATTTTTAATGTATATTCTATCATAGCATTGTGTGTAAGTGTATGTGCATACGCTCCCTGCTTGGATGTGTGCACGAGACAGCGGTAAATTATGACACGGAATACCAGAAAATTTCCTTGGACTGCCGAGCAATTTTTATTTCATATACCGTATTTTCCGCATCATAAGGCGCCCTGGGTTAAAAGCCGCGCCTTCAATGAACGGCATATTTCAAAACTTTGTCCACCAATAAGCCGCCCCGTGTTGTAAGCCGCATCTAACTGCGCTAAAGGAATGTCAAAAAAACAGTCAGATAGGTCAGTCAAACTTTAATAATATATTAAAAACCAGCGTTCTAACAACTCTGTTCACTCCCAAAATGTACGCAAATGTGCAATCACAAACATACGTATATCAACATGGACAGAGCTGCGTGAAAAAAGCCACCCGGGCTCTTCGCGTAAACTTAAACTTACCTTAACCACTCGCTCATCTTTTCTTCATCCATCCCTTCGAGTTAGCTTTTATGATGACGCCGGCTGGAAAGGTCTCTTTTGGCAAGGTCTTCCTTTTGAATATCACCATGGGTGGAAGTTAGCATGGCAAGCTAGAACCACAGTGAAGGATGACTTCTCATTCCCTGTGGTGCGAATATTCACCGTACGTGCTCCCGTTCCACAGTGCGGTTCACAGGAATATCAGTTGCTGTGAAATACGGTAGTAATCTGTGTGCGGATGGAGAGATTGCGTCTTTTCATGAACCGGATCCTTGTCGCTTAGTAGGAGCCATTTTGTGGTCTTTACAGATGTAAACAGGAAATGAAACGTACGGTGATATCCGCGCGTTTTTTCTTCTTCTTCCGGGGGCGGGTGGTTGCTTACAGTAGAAGAAGAAGCGCTTCCTGTTCTATGGGGGCGGGTGCTTACCTTGGCGGTTGCTTGCGTAGAAGAAGAAGCGCTTCCTGTTCTACCGGGAAAAAAGATGGCGGCTGTTTACCTAAGTTGCGAGATCGAAACTTTATGAAAATGAATCTTAATATTTATCCATATATAAAGCGCACCGGGTTAAAAGCCGCACTGTCAGCTTTTGAGTAAATTTGTGGTTTTTAGGTGCGGCTAATGGTGCGGAAAATACGGTACCGTATTTTTCGGAGTATAAGTCGCACCGGAGTATAAGTCGCACCCGCCGAAAATGCATAATAAAGAAGGAAAAAAACATATACTGGTATAAGTCGCACTGGAGCCAGGCCAAACTATGAAAAAAACTGCGACTTATAGTCCGAAAAATAAGGTAATTGGTAATTGTGTAGAATTAGACCCTTAAATATGTATGTTCTGTTAAACTACCAATAAGCTAGCTGGTAGTCTAAAGTGTAACTTTGAACAAGTTGAAAAGAGCCCCTTTAAGGTGGAGATCGACCGATTATCGGCGCCAATATTTATTTTGACGTATATTAGTAGCTTTTTTTTTTTTACATCAGCAGATACAATATATACACATGATAGTAGTATTTAGTACTTAAAAGGTAAATTAAATTAGTGAACTAGGTAGTAATAACTACTGCTCAAGCACCAGCCCTTTTGTCCTACATTTAAGAATAAAAAATACTCTCATTGTCAATAATTCTCCACAAATATGTTTTGATATCTGACCGGGTATTTATTGGAGTTCTTGTGAGAATTCTTCTACGGTTTGCTAAGCTGTGTTCACGCGGCCACGCCCTCCTTTCTCTCGCTCCTGCCATGCAGTACTTCTCTTCTGCTTACCTGTCAAATCTTTGATATTTTTGCCACAAAGTCCAGTGTTTGTCCTTCTTTCTTGGCGTCTTCCTCCCGTTTTGTCTGTTCGCTCATTAACGGAGCACGGCAAGTTTCATGTTCCTTGATTCTATCAAATAATACGACGAGATGGATAGCTATGAAGACGCCAGAAAAGATATCTCTGCCAAAAATCCAAACTTTGTGTAAATATCTTGACAAATAGGAGATTATTATATAAGTAAAGAAGAGCAGGCAGCCGCTCACACATTGTTAAAGTTAAAGTACCAATGATTGTCACACACACACACTAGGTGTGGCAAAATTATTCTCTGCATTTGACTCATCACCCTTGATCACCCCCTGGGAGGTGAGGGGAGCAGTGGGCAGCAGCAGTGGCCGCGCCCGGGAATCATTTTCCATACTTTCTGTAACATCCAGGAAGTCATGTCAGCCATCTTGAAAAACGTCTCATCTATAATCTACGTGAAAGAGCCCAGAATTGTTTTTATATAAATGTTGGTAATATTTCCGGGTTCCTCACGAGGAAACCTTACTATGTATTCAATCCATAAACGGCTATAAAATTGAGTAGATGGCAAGTTATTGTGATGTAGAAAAATCCCATATTTTTGCCAGTTTTCCCAGGAGATATTTTGCAATGCAAATGTTGATGCTCCTCTTAGACACACGTAATAAAGGTGATATCCCTTGATGTTATTTGCTGCTAAATTAACCACAACATTAACGCCACATTAAACATTATGTCTCTGCTCATCCCACGTTTCCTAAAAAATAATGGTAAAAAACAACTTAAAGCCTTGTCCAGCTGTTTACTGACGTATACTAGTCATGTTTATATAAGTTTTACTGCAAATGAATGTCGGCTCCAAATATCACTTACCGGCCTCTTTGACTAGTAATAATCAGTATCGGTATCGGCCCTGGAAAGAACAGTCGATCTGTAGTGTAACTTTAAGGTAATTCACGCCTAAAAATCTATAAATAACACCCATGTTGCTTTAATGTGAAGATGTTTCCTTCTTGATGTCATGCTTCCTTTTGTACTTGGATTTTTATGTCCATAACCGTCCGACCCCGTGTGCAGGTCAGATGCTGATGTCAGGAGCCAGGGGCGCCGTCCCCCAGCCTGGGATGCCCCAAGTGTCCAGCGTCATGGAGGACGAACTCCTCATGGGTCTCATCTGAGGGACCTTCCCAGGATCAGTAGTGTGGTTTTCACTTCAATCCTGGATGCGCCTTGCTGGTTGGGACACGAACATTCACTCTTCTTTTTCTTTTTTTCACACCCCGTGTAGCTCAGTCTGGGCTTAATGAAGGGATGAACAAAAGGGTAGAGGGCGCGTGAAGTGAATTACGCGAGCGTCGCTTTGTTCATGAATGGTCAGAGTGAGGCTAGTCTAACACTTAGTCAAGTTCCTCTATCATCACTAATATTACGTGCTCCTTCCTACTTACTTTTTCTGAAGATGATACATCAACTGTAGGAACATGAATGACACATGAACGCCTCTCGCTGAAATAAACGCCGTACATTGTGTGCTTTTTTTTTTTCTTCTGCTGCCAAATTGTGTCACAGTGTTAATTTTAAGTGCTCCAATATGTCGCAGAGCCACACAGAGTCCACGCGTGCCAAGTGGTCCTACCAGATGGCATCGCTTGGCCGCGCTACTCTTGGCATCGCCACCAATCAGGCCGCAGGCGCGCAGTCGCGTGTCCACGCCGGCCGACCCGAGTGCAGACACGCGGAGACGGGAAGTGATGTCAGTTCCCTGTCGCCAGGGTGACGGTTGCTAAGATACCATGACAGTGGACTCTTGTTTGCGAGCGCCACCTCCTTTTTCACGCGGAGCCGAGACACTAGTGCCTCAGTAGCTGCTGCTCATCCCTTAATCACCAGCCGGCCCCTTGGAGCCCGACTTAGCTCCACTCATCTACTTCCCTTTGTCTCGCTCGCCACCTCCGTCGTTAACTGCCTCCATCGCTTGTCTGCGCTCCTACGCTCGGCTCCAGCAGAATTACTGCCTTTGAAATACTGTGGACCTTCAAATATGACGAATGTTGGTACCTGCAGCAGGTCAACAACAAGTAACACGTGTCTCCACTTCCTCCCTGAGGATGTCTCAGTATATGTCTTATTTTTCGCAGCAGACCAGAAGAACCTCTGAAGAACATGATGATGAAAAACTATCTATGGCGTCAAAACGGCGCCAAAATCATCGCGTGTAAAAACCCTACTCTGCGTGCTCATTTTATGCGCGCGCAGACCATATTTGCACATTCGCAGATTTTGTTTGCATTCGTGATGTGATACTCTTGTTTCTTTACACCAGGGGTGTCCAAACGTTTTCCACTGAGGGCGCACACTGAAAAATGAAAGCATGCAGGGGCCATCTTGACATTTTTCATTGTCAAAAACCAATACAATATATAGATTTTTTTTTTTTTTATCTTTAGGGCTCCTCTCAAGTTTGGTCCCGGGGACCTGTTAAAAATAGGTCATCCAACCATCCATTTTCTACCGCCCGTCCCGTTCGGGGTCATAATTTATTATTATTTATTGTTTAATCTCTAGATTTAGTATTTACATGCTGCCGCTAGGCGACATCATACGCAAATACGGTGTTAGCTTTCACTGTTATGCTGATGACACCCAACTCTACATGCCCCTAAAGCTGACCAACACGCCGGATTGTAGTCAGCTGGAGGCGTGTCTTAATGAAATTAAACAATGGATGTCCGCTAACTTCTTGCAACTCGACGCCAAGAAAACGGAAATGCTGATTATCGGTCCTGCTAAACACCGACATTTATTTAATAATACCACCTTAACATTTGACAACCAAACAATTACACAAGGCGACTCGGTTTAGAATCTGGGTATTATCTTCCACCCAACTCTCTCCTTTGAGTCACACAATAAGAGTGTTACTAAAACGGCCTTCTTTCATCTCCGTAATATCGCTAAAATTCGTTCTATTTTATCCACTAGCGACGCTGAGATCATTATTCATGCGTTCGTTACGTCTCGTCTCGACTACTGTAACGTATTACTTTCGGGTCTCCCTATGTCTAGCATTAAAAAATTACAGTTGGTACAAAATGCGGCTGCTAGACTTTTGACAAGAACAAGAAAGTTTGATCATATTACGCCTATACTGGCTCACCTGCACTGGCTTCCTGTGCACTTAAGATGTGACTTTAAGGTTTTACTACTTACGTATAAAATACTACACGGTCTAGCTCCGTCCTATCTTGTCGATTGCATTGTACCATATGTCCCGGCAAGAAATCTGCGTTCAAAGAACTCCGGCTTATTAGTGATTCCCAGAGCCCAAAAAAAGTCTGCGGGCTATAGAGCGTTTTCTATTCGGGCTCCAGTACTATGGAATGCCCTCCCGGTAACAATTAGAGATGCTACCTCAGTAGAAGCATTTAAGTCCCATCTTAAAACTCATTTGTATACTCTAGCCTTTAAATAGCCCCCCTGTTAGACCAGTTGATCTGCCGTTTCTTTTCTTTTCTCCTCTGCTCCCCTTTTCCTTGGGGGGGGGGGGGGGCATAGGTCCGGTGGCCATGGATGAAGTGCTGGCTGTCCAGAGTCGGGACCCGGGGTGGACCGCTCGCCTGTGCATCGGCTGGGAACATCTCTGCGCTGCTGACCCGTCTCCGCTCGGGATGGTGTCCTGCTGGCCCCACTATGGACTGGACTCTTACTATTATGTTGGATCCACTATGGACTGGACTCTCACAATATTATGTCAGACCCACTCGACATCCATTGCTTTCGGTCTCCCCTAGAGGGGGGGGGTTACCCACATATGCGGTCCTCTCCAAGGTTTCTCATAGTCATTCACATCGACGTCCCACTGGGGTGAGTTTTTCCTTGCCCGTATGTGGGCTTTGTACCGAGGATGTCGTTGTGGCTTGTGCAGCCCTTTAAGACACTTGTGATTTAGGGCTATATAAATAAAGATTGATTGATTGATTGATAGATCAACTTTAGGTCAATCTGTCGACATAAGTATAAAAACTTTTTTTTTTAATGTTGTATGCCCTTTTTACCAGATAAAACCCATTTTTTATGGTAAAAAGGCGAAATATGCAATATCTTCCTGCAAAAAAATTAAAAGTGAAATATTTGATTTGATTGTAGCCTTAAATAGGTCAATAATTCGTAACACTACGGATTTTAATGCATTATTACTTTTCGAGAAATTACAGTTTAAAAAAATATCCCACTAAAATATTGGGGATTAAAAAAAGACCCCACTTATAAAAGTGTAAAGAAAGAAGTCATTTTTATTTGATCTGTGTGTGACAATCATTGGTACTTTAACTTAACTTTATTTTCTTATTCAACGCTTAAATTTTCAGATCAACTTCGGATCTTTCTGTCGATACAAAATATTCGATTTTTTAATGTCCCTTTTTTTTCCAAAGAAAATGTTGTCTTTTATATGGCAAACACACATAATATGCAATATTTTCTACCAAAAAATGTTTAAAGTTAATATTAATGTGAAGTAATTAGAGCCTTGAATAGTTCAAAAATGTATAACATTGATTTTGATTCATTATTGTTTTTTGAGCAATGACTGAAAAAAAAAACAGCCTGCATGGCAGCTTTGTGTTATTAGAGTCAACATTGCAACTTTGTCATCTTACATTTCACCTATTTTCTCTTTATTCCACTTGTGTTTTTTTTCTAATAGTATTTTTTAGAGATGATAAATGCATTAAAATGTAATATCGGAAATTATCAGTATCGGGTTTTTTTTTATCTGTATCGTTTTTGTTTTTTTAAATTAAATCAACTTAAAAACACAAGATACACTTACAATTAGTGCACCAACCCAAAAAACCTCCTTCCCCCACTCATTCACACTCATTCACAAAAAAGGGTTGTTTCTTTCTGTTATTAATATTCTGGTTCCTACATTATATATCAATACAGTCTGCAAGGGATACAGTCCGTAAGCACACATGATTGTGCGTGCTGCTGGTCCACTAATAGTACTAACCTTTAACAATTAATTTTACTCATTTTCATTAATTACTAGTTTCTATGTAACTGTTTTTTTATTGTTGTACTTTCTTTTTTTATTCAAGAAAATGTTTTTAATTTATTTATCTTATTTTTTATTTATTTTTTATTTTTTAAAGGACCTTATCTTCACCATACCTGGTTGTCCAGATTAGGCATAATAATGTGTTAATTCCTTAATTCCACGACTGTATATATCGGTATCGGTTGATATCGGTATCGGTAATTAAGAGTTGGACAATATCGGAATATCGGATATCGGCAAAAAAGCCATTATCGGACATCCCTAGTATTTTTAGATGTGTGACTGGCCGTTAAAAATTCTATGTGGGCCGCATTTTGGACACCCTCGACACGTTCAACCCTTTTGGCATTTAGGGGCGGCCATTAAATGCACGCCCTCTACAACTTTCCTCTTTTCTGATTGCTCACTTTTTATATATATATATATATATATATATATATATACATACATACATATATGTATGAGGTGGCGACTTGTCCAGGGTCTACCGCTCGAATGCAGCTGAGATAGAATTGTCGGGCCGCCAGAAAATATAGATAGATAAATAGATAGATAGATAGTACTTTATTGATTCCTTCAGGAGAGTTCTCACAGGAAAATTAAAACGTTGAAAATTAAAATGATCTGTTTCTCAGCCGTGGTTTGTATGGGCCGCAGGGGTACTCGGTTGTAATACACCTTTTCACCACTTGTAATGACAATATCAAACGAACTAAAGTCATAGAGAAATTTACTAAGCGCAAAAAATATGACTAAATTGATGAAGCTGTATTTTAATTTGAACTTTGATTTTATTGACAGTTTAGTTAAAAACATATTTATTACTAATTTAGTTTATTTTAGCACAACGTAATTTATGTACATTTATTTTCCGTCAGTTTTATGAGTCCCTTCTTATGCAGTAATTTTGTTAGTTCTTATTTTTCTAATCAGCCTGACCTAAGCCTAAGGTTTACAGTATGTGTTAAATAATATTTCTGATTAACATATCGTTTCATTTATTTTGACAAGGTTGTAAACTGTAAGTAGGTTAGATATATTTTATTGAATATGATTTAAAATCAAGAGTGAGATTACTAATTTAGTGTTATTTATGAGTGGGCCCCGGACCCCTCTGGAGTGGAAACGTTGGGTCCCAAGGTCCAAAAGGTTACGAACCCCTGTTGTAAAACATGTATATCAGATGACAACATGCATTTTAATTTTTGTTAATTTGTCTAAAGACTAATCTTCAAAAGTGACATACAAGCAGTTTCCTCGTGTTTGTGCTGACCAGCAGACAGTAGTCGTTTAAAGGGACCAATCAGAAAGGAGGAGAGTGTTTAATGGCTGCCTTTAAGTGCCAAAAAGGACGAGTGACGTAAGTGTTGAAAAAAACAGTTTGCGCGTGCAAAAAGTGTTTTTTATGCGCGCTGACTTTGACACCAGAGCGATCTTCATTATTGTGAATTGTATTCCTCACCTCTCGATGCTCCTGGTGTCTCCCAGCGAAACACGCTTTGCTGCACAAACTCCCACAATTCAGTGCAACAAGTCCTGTGAAATATTGCTGCAATTCCAAGCCGGCAGAGTGTGAAAGTTCCCACAAGACAAATGGCCGAATGAAGACGTACAGTGTTGCCCCGCTCCACTTTTTATAGCTCTTTTTTTAAAAGAAAGCATTTTACCCGGACCAGGGACAGGATCATGTCGGATTTGGCTTCAATCCAGACCTTTTTTTTTTTACTACCTTATATCTGACCGATCATCTCAAAACGTATAGTTTTTATTGTTCCGTGTCAAAGTAAAACTAAGACTGAAGGAGCTGAGGCCACCAGCATGTGGAGTTGCTTTGTGAACTGGGAACACGAAGGGTCTTCACTGGAGAGATAAATTACTGCCAAAAGTCCACAAACACACAAAATGTTTTTACTCACGCCCAACGATTCACAACAATTTTCTGCAGTTGAAAAAACGTACAGGTTAACTTACAGGTTGAGTGTGTTTCCTGTCTCTTCTGTCCACCATTTTACTCCCCACCCTGCTTCGTCGTCTTTGTTATTTTTGGTGGACGGCACCATGCGCAAATAACACTAGCTCTGACGGCTTTAAATTGACTCAGCAGCCCCACCTGTCGTATAGTGCGAAATTATGGCCGCTCTGCAAGTGTGTGGATCGTGCAGGGTGGAAAATGACTGCCAAAAGTTTTAACTGGAACAAAATAGTTTTTATATTTGCAAATGGTTTTTTTAATTGAATAATTTTTTTTAATATATATTTGCAGAATTTTTTTTTTTTTAAACTTGCGAATCGTTTTTTTAATTGTAAAAAAATTGTTTTTTTTACTTGTTCATCGTTTTTGAATTATAGAAAAAATATATACTTACAAATAATTTTTACTTGAATAAAATATTTTTTATTTGCTAATTTTTTTACTTGCAGAATGTTTTATGTGAAAAAAAAATGTTAATTGTAGAAAATATTTTTTTAACTTGCAAACCATTTTTAATTGCAGAAAATTGTTTTTATATTTGCCGAATTTATTTTTAACTTGCAAATCGTTTTTTAATGGTAAACACATTGGTTTTTTTACTCTTGTTTTTTAATTATAGAAAATTGTTTTTAAACTTGCAAATCATTTTTTAATTGCATAAAATATTTTTTTTACTCGCAAATTTTTTTACTTGCAGAATTCTTTTTAATGTGAATAATTTTTTACTTGAAGAAAACTGTTTTTATATTTGCAGAATTCTTTTTTTTAAACTTGCAAATTTTTAATTGTAAAAAAAAAAAAAGTTTTTTAAACTTGTTTATCGCTTTTTAATTAAAGAAAAAATATATACTTGCATAAAATATTTTTCTATTTGCAAATGTGTTATGTGAATATTTTTTTTTAATTGTATAAAATATTTTTCATACTTGCAAATCATTTTTAATTGTAGAAAATTGTTTATATATTTGCAGATTTTTATTTGTTACTTGCAAATAGTTTTTAATTGTAAATACATAGTTTGCACTCTTGTTTTTTAAATTATGGAAAATTGTTTTTAAACTCGCAAATCATTTTTTTACTTGCATAAAATAATTTTTACTAGCAAATAATTTTTTAATTGCAGACTTTTTTTAATGTGAATCATTTTTTAATAGAAGAAAATTGTTTTTATAATTACAATTCATAATTTTAATTACAGAAAATTGTTTTAATACTTGCGATTCGTCATTTCTATTGAAGAAAATCGTTTTTTTACTTGTGAAAGGTTTTTTTATTCGCAGAAAATTTTCTTTTCTTTGCGAATTGTTTTTTTACTTGCAGAAAATAGTTTTTATAATTGCAAATAATTTTAGTTTGAGGAAAATTAGTTTTTTATTTGCAGAAAATAGTTTTTATATATGTGCTCAACCCACATTTGTGTGTTTGTGGAGTTTTAGAAGTAATTTCACTCAAGTTGGAAGAATAGAATTGTCCTAAAAGTCTCGCTAAGATGAAGAATTGGTTATGGAGGTGCACTCCAGGTTTTAGCGGGCGTGTTGATGCCGTGGGATGGAGGCCAGCGGAGCACTTTAACGGAGGGCTGTAGACCACGGATGAAGTTGTCGCCTGGCAGAGGCACCGCTCAGCATTAATGGCCTCCACAATCCCGGAGGACAGAGTTCCTGTCATGCTCTGGCCTCAGGAGGAAGAGTCACTGTTCAACCAGCAAACATGTGACCCTCCCTGCAGCAGGTCCACATGGACAGATGGTGGACTGACTCCATAGTCTCCTCTTGGCTATGTGAAAAATGTCCCTAACCCTTACCCTTGTTGCAGGCCAACAACCAAAATGCATTCATTCAAGTTACTCTCTGAAGATTGTGAGTCCAGGTCTTTGGTCCAGATCTAAACCAGGCGTGTCCAATGTGCAACCTGCAGCTAATTTTTTAACGGCCCGCTAAATATTTAAAAAATGCAATTTAAAAAAAACATAAAGTGGAATAAAAGCGCAAACAGGTGAAATGTAACGAGTAAAAGTTGTAGTGTTTACTCTAATAACACAAAGCTGCCAGGCAGGCTGTTTTTTTGTTTTTTTTTAACTCTCATTGCTTAAAAATTAAAAAAATATGAATACATAAAAATCAATGTTATGAATTATTGATGTATTCAATGCTCCACTTACTTCACATCAAATATTCAACTTTAAAACGTTTTTTGGACAAAATACTACTTATAAAAAACTGTTTTCTTTGACAAAAAGGGCATAAAACAAACAAATTAAAAAACATATAATCGGCGGAAAGATCTGAAGTTGATCTACAGACTTAAGTGTTGAAAGTAATAACAAATCAAGTAGGACTTATTTTTAACTCTTTTATGAGTGGGGCCCTTTTGGACCACCATTCATTTTAGTGTTTTTTGTTTTTTTTTACTCGTTGCTCAATAAATAATGAAATAATATCAATGTTGTAAATTATTGACCTATTAAAGGCTCTGATTACTTCGCATCAAAAATTACCTTTTGAATGTTTTTCTTTTTTTGAAGGGGGTGGGGGCAGTATTGCATATTTTGTGTTTTGCCATAAAAACAAAGTTTTCTTTGACAAAAAACCCCAGAACAAACACATTTTAAAACATACAATTGACAGATGGATTTGAAGTTGATCTACATACTCAAGTGTTGAAAGTAATTATTATTATTGTATGACTTATTTTTAACACTTTTATGAACGTGGCCCTTTTGGATCCCCAATAAATTTTGTGGGATTTTTTTTTTAAACTGTCATTGCTCTAAAAATAATAATGAATGTTGTTATGAATTATTGAGCAATTTAAGGCTCTAATGACTTTCATCAAATGTTCCACTTTGCAATTGTTTTGGGGGGAAATATAGCCTATTTTGTGTTTTTGCCATAAAAAAATATTTTCTTTGACAAAAATGGCATACAACTAACAAAAAAAAAACCATAAAAAATTATAATCGATTAATTGATCTGAAGTTGAAACTTAAGTGTTAAAAGTAAAAATGTATGACTTATTTTTAACACTTTTATGAGTGGGGCCCTTTTGGACCACCATTCATTTTAGTGTTTTTTGTTTTTTTTAACTCGTTGCTCAATAAATAATAATGAAATAATATCAATGTTGTTGTAAATGATTGACCTATTAAAGGCTCTGATTACTTCACATCAAAAATTATCTTTTGAATGTTTTTTTTGAAGGGGGTGGGGGCAGTATTGCATAATTTGTGTTTTGCCATAAAAACAAAGTTTTCTTTGACAAAAAACCCCAGAACAAACACATTTTAAAACATACAATTGACAGATGGATTTGAAGTTGATCTACATACTCAAGTGTTGAAAGTAATTATTATTATTGTATGACTTATTTTTAACACTTTTATGAACGTGGCCCTTTTGGATCCCCAATACATTTTGTGGGATTTTTTTTTAAACTGTCATTGCTCTAAAAAATAATAATGAATGTTGTTATGAATTATTGACCAATTTAAGGCTCTAATGACTTTCATCAAATGTTCCACTTTGCAATTGTTTTGGGGGGAAATATAGCCTATTTTGTGTTTTTGCCATAAAAAAATATTTTCTTTGACAAAAATGGCATACAACTAACAAAAAAAAAACCATAAAAAATTATAATCGATTAATTGATCTGAAGTTGAAACTTAAGTGTTAAAAGTAAAAATGTATGACTTATTTTTAACTCTTTTATGAGTGAGGCCCTTTTGGATGCCCCAAGAATTTTAGTGGGATTGCTTAAAAGATGATCATGAATAAAATCAATGTTATTCTAAAATCGGGGGCGGGGCCTCTGGTGGTGGTTTCTCTATGGAAGAAGGGGAACCGGAGGGTGTGTTCCTACTCTGGTGGGATCACACTCCTTAGCCTACTAAGGTCTGTTTAGGTGTACTGGAGAGGAGGCTACGCCAGATAGTCCAACCTCGGATTCAGGAGGAGCAGTGTGGTTTTGGTCCTGGTCGTGGAACTGTGGACCAGCTCTATACTCTCGGCAGGGTCCTTAAGGGTGCATGGGAGTTTGCCCAACCAGTCTACATGTGCTTTGCACATGTAGACTGAAAGCCATCCATAACCTCTCTCCATCATATCTCTCTGACCTGATCCATGTCGCCACGCCCTCACGTTCCCGAAGATCCTCTCCATCCATCCACCTCACTGTCCCTTTAAACTGTCCACCATGGGTGCCCGAGCTTTCAGCTGATCTGCCCCACATCTTTGGAACTCTACCACCAGACCTTCGTAACTTAGACTCAATATCCCTCTTCAAATCAAGACTCAAAACACACCTATTCCTGACTGCTTATTCATTGTAATCATCTTTTCTTTTCTATCTTTGTTGTTGTTTTTATCCAATTTTATTTTATTGTTTTGATTTTGTACAGTGTCCTTAAGTGCCCAGAAAGGCGCCTTATAAATAAAATGTATTATTATTATTATTATTATTTGTGGACTTGAAGAAGGCATTCAACCGTGTCCCTCAGGAAGTCCTGTGGGTAGTGCTCAGAGAGTACAGGGTATCGGACTGTCTGATTGTGGCGGTCCGCTCCCTGATCAGTGTCAGAGCTTGGCCCGCAGTAAGTCGGACCCATTTCCAGTGAGGGTTTGACTCCGCCAAGGCTGCCCTTTGTCACAGATTCTGTTCATAACTTTTATTGACAGAATTTGTAGGCGCAGTCAGGGCGTTGAGGGGATCTGGTTTGGTGGCTGTAGGATTAGGGCTCTGTTTTGTGCCCTTTGGGTTGAGTTTTTTCTTGCCCTGATGTGGGATCCGACCATAGGATGTCGTTGTGGCTTCTGCAGCCCTTTGAGACATTCGTGATTAAGGGCTGTATAAGTAAACATTGATTGATTGCTTGATTGACGATGTGGTCCTGATGGCTTCATCTGGCCAGGATCTTCAGCTCTCACTGGATCAGTTCGCAGCCGAGTGTGAAGCGACTGGGATGAGAATCAGCACCTCCAAGTCCGAGTCCATGGTTCTCAACCGGAAAAGGGTGGAGTGCCATCTCCGGGTTGGGGGAGAGATCTTGCCCTAAGTCGAGGAGTTCAAGCACCTTAAGGTCTTGTTCACGAGTGAGGGAAGAGTGGATCGTGAGATCTACATGTCGATCGGTGCGACGAACGCTGTATTGATCCGTCGTGAAGAAGGAGCTGAGCCGAAAGGCAAAGCTCTCAATTTACCATCGATCTACGTTCCCATCCTCACCTATGGTCATGAGCTTTGGGTTATGACCAAAGGACAAGATCACGGGTACAAGCGGTTGAAATGAGTTTCCTCCGTTGGGTGGCGGGGCTCTCCCTTAGAGATAGGGTGAGAAGCTCAGAGTAAAGCCGCTGCTCCTCCACACCGAGAGGAGCCACATGAGGTGGTTCAGGCATCTGGTCAGGGTCCTCCCCGAACACCTCCCTAGGGCACGTCCGATCGGTAGGAGACCACGGGCAAGACCCAGAACTCGGTGAAGAGACTATGTCTCCCGGCTGGCCTGGGAACGCCTCAGGATCCTCTGGGAAGAGCTGGACGAAGTGGCTGGGGAGAGGGAAGTCCGGACTTGTCTGCTTAGGCTGCTGCCCCCGCGACCAGACTTCGCATATTTATAAAATGTTGCATATTTTGTGTTTTTGCCATAAAAAGACAATGAGGGCAAAAAACACAAGATAAAATGTTGTAACTTTGTATCAACAATTATGAAAATGATGTCGAGATTTAAGCGTTGAATAATGACTAAAACCTTTTTTTCCCACATTTTTATGACTGAGCCTTCCGGTCCCCGGGACCAAACTTGAGGGGAGTTCTGAAGGTAAAAAAAAAAAAATCTATATATTGTATTGGTTTTGAAAATGAAAAACACCAAAATGGCCCCTGCATGCTTTTATTTTTATTTTTTTTATTTTTTTTGTCCTGTCCAGCTACTCAGGCAAATCATATAGTTGATGTAGATCCCCATATCGATGTACACATTTACTTTACAAAAGAGAAGTGTGGGATACTTCACTTGTTGCCTTATTAGGGCCCGCAATGGCCCATTGCAAAAGGACTCCCACAGGGAGTCCTTATGCAATGGGACATAAGGACCTATTGAATTTCTAATGTTTTTTATTATTATTATTCTTTTTTCTTCCGCCGCCACATAAAACTGTAATTTGACCCACTTAACATGCTTCAAAACTCACCATATTTGACCCACTCATCAGGACCTGCGAAAATTACCTTCTTTTAAAAAAAAAAAACCAAAATACTCAAAATTGCGCTCTAGCGCCCCCTAGGAAAAAAAAAACTAGACTGCTTATATCTCCCACTAGGAAGATCGGAGAGACATGAAACAAACACCTTTATGTAGGTCTGACTCTGACCTAGTTTTCATAATTGTATATCATCGGGCAGAAATCTACAGGAAGTTGGCTATTCCCCCTTCAAGACAAAAAAGTACTAAAAACAGTCACTTTTGCCTCTTTGAGCTGCAATTTGACCCCCTTAACATGCTTCAAAACTCACCGAACTGAACGCACACATCAGGACTAACAAAAACTGGGATCTAATAAAAAAACCTAACCCCAAATTCAAAAATTGCGCTCTACAGCAATTTTTGAATAAAACGGACAAAAAACTGCTCCTCGGAAGAAATAAATTACAAAACTGCCTGTAACTCCCACTGGGAAGGTCGGAGAGACATGAAACAAAAACCTCAATGTAGGTCTCACTTAGACCTACATTTCTTAAATTGACAACCCCCAGCAAAAATCAACAGGAAGTTTGCTATTCCCCCTTCAAAACAACATTTTTGTAAAAACCGGTCACCTTCCTTCAAAGTCTATCTCCTCTGAGCGCGTTTGTCGTTTAGGCTTCAAACTAACACAGGAGAGAGAACCCTTGTGTATAAAAGTATAGAACAGCTTTTTAATACCTGCTCCGGTTTTGATTTTATGACCCTTCAAAGACCCGCTGCACTGATGCTGCTGCGCTGCTGTTTTTTTAAGATGGCTGCTCAAAAGCAGGAAGCACCAACATGCCCACACAATGCAGACAAGGTAGGTACACTAGACAAAAGTCTTGGGACACTTCAGACTAAAAGTAGACAAAAGTATTGGGACACTTAGGACTAGCACCTGCCAAATACGCGGGCCCGACCAATGCTGCTTGCAGCTTTAATTTGTATTTGACTTTATTAAATGGATTGATATTATCATTTGGTGCAGCTGGGCCGGAGCAGGAGGGGATAGAAAGAGAAAAAAAAATGAAGACGGAGGGGGATAAGAGAGAAAAAACAACAACAACAATAGAGCAACATCAGCAAATAGGATATGTACAAATATGATAGTAAAAGTGATAGCAAAGAAGCAGTTAGTGAAGTAAATATTAATACCACAGAAATGACAATGAACATTATCACACTACAAATGGAACAATACAAATACCAATAGAAATAGCACTATAGGTAATAAATAATAACAATAATTACTAGGGATGTCCGATAATGGCTTTTTGCCAATATCCGATATTCCGATATTGTCCAACTCTTTAATTACCAATACCGATATCAACCGATATATGCAGTCGTGGAATTAACACATTATTATGCCTAATTTGGACAACCAGATATGGTGAAGATAAGGTACTTTTAAAAAAAATCATGAAATAAAATAAAAAAATTAAAAACATTTCCTTGAATAAAAAAGAAAGTAAAACAATATAAAAACAGTTACATAGAAACTAGTAATGAATGAAAATTTGTCAAATTAACTGTTAAAGGTTAGTACTATTAGTGGAGCAGCAGCACGCACAATCATGTGTGCTTACGGACTGTATCCCTTGCAGACTGTATTGATATATATTGATATATAATGTAGGAACCAGAATATTAATAACAGAAAGAAACAACCCTTTTGTGTAAATGAGGGAGGGAGGTTTTTTGGGTTGGTGCACTATTTGTAAGTGTATCTTGTGTTTTTTATGTTGATTTAATAATAATAAAAAAAAAAAAACGATACCAATAATAAAAAAAAACGATACTGATCATTTCCGATATTACATTTTAACGCATTTATCGGCCGATAATATCGGCATATCTCTAATAATTACCTCTCTTATCAACAATACAATTGTTCAAATGCAACAATACATATACAGGTAAAAGCCAGTAAATTAGAATATTTTGAAAAACTTGATTTATTTCAGTAATTGCATTCAAAAGGTGTAACTTGTACATTATATTTATTCATTGCACACAGACTGATGCATTCAAATGTTTATTTCATTTAATTTTGATGATTTGAAGTGGCAACAAATGAAAATCCAACATTCCGTGTGTCACAAAATTAGAATATTACTTAAGGCTAATACAAAAAAGGGATTTTTAGAAATGTTGGCCAACTGAAAAGTATGAAAATGAAAAATATGAGCATGTACAATACTCAATACTTGGTTGGAGCTCCTTTTGCCTCAATTACTGCGTTAATGCGGCGTGGCATGGAGTCGATGAGTTTCTGGCACTGCTCAGGTGTTATGAGAGCCCAGGTTGCTCTGATAGTGGCCTTCAACTCTTCTGCGTTTTTGGGTCTGGCATTCTGCATCTTCCTTTTCACAATACCCCACAGATTTTCTATGGGGCTAAGGTCAGGGGAGTTGGCGGGCCAATTTAGAACAGAAATACCATGGTCCGTAAACCAGGCACGGGTAGATTTTGCGCTGTGTGCAGGCGCCAAGTCCTGTTGGAACTTGAAATCTCCATCTCCATAGAGCAGGTCAGCAGCAGGAAGCATGAAGTGCTCTAAAACTTGCTGGTAGACGGCTGCGTTGACCCTGGATCTCAGGAAACAGAGTGGACCGACACCAGCAGATGACATGGCACCCCAAACCATCACTGATGGTGGAAACTTTACACTAGACTTCAGGCAACGTGGATCCTGTGCCTCTCCTGTCTTCCTCCAGACTCTGGGACCTCGATTTCCAAAGGAAATGCAAAATTTGCATGGTTGGGTGATGGTTTGGGGTGCCATGTCATCTGCTGGTGTCGGTCCACTCTGTTTCCTGAGATCCAGGGTCAACGCAGCCGTCTACCAGCAAGTTTTAGAGCACTTCATGCTTCCTGCTGCTGACCTGCTCTATGGAGATGGAGATTTCAAGTTCCAACAGGACTTGGCGCCTGCACACAGCGCAAAATCTACCCGTGCCTGGTTTACGGACCGTGGTATTTCTGTTCTACATTGGCCCGCCAACTCCCCTGACCTTAGCCCCATAGAAAATCTGTGGGGTATTGTGAAAAGGAAGATGCAGAATGCCAGACCCAAAAACGCAGAAGAGTTGAAGGCCACTATCAGAGCAACCTGGGCTCTCATAACACCTGAGCAGTGCCAGAAACTCATCGACTCCATGCCACGCCGCATTAACGCAGTAATTGAGGCAAAAGGAGCTCCAACCAAGTATTGAGTATTGTACATGCTCATATTTTTCATTTTCATACTTTTCAGTTGGCCAACATTTCTAAAAATCCCTTTTTTGTATTAGCCTTAAGTAATATTCTAATTTTGTGACACACGGAATTTTGGATTTTCATTTGTTGCCACTTCAAATCATCAAAATTAAATGAAATAAACATTTGAATGCATCAGTCTGTGTGCAATGAATAAATATAATGTACAAGTTACACCTTTTGAATGCAATTACTGAAATAAATCAAGTTTTTCAAAATGTTCTAATTTACTGGCTTTTACCTGTATGTCATGATAACTTGAAATACAAAAGACAGGAGATAAATGGAGGGGAAGAATGAGAAGCCAACTATATTTAACCTTGTAGATTGTTATAGTAACAATGGTTTAAGCTTTGTCAGTGTGCCATGTGTTCCCCAGTTTCCCCTAGGGCAACAACGTTAATATGTATTTGATGAAACGTGATAATATGCAGGAGTGTATGTATGTATATGTACTTGTATCATATATGTTTGATCATATTACGCCTATACTGGCTCACCTGCACTGGCTTCCTGTGCACTTAAGATGTGACTTTAAGGTTTTACTACTTACGTATAAAATACTACACGGTCTAGCTCCGTCCTATCTTGTCGATTGCATTGTACCATATGTCCCGGCAAGAAATCTGCGTTCAAAGAACTCCGGCTTATTAGTGATTCCCAGAGCCCAAAAAAAGTCTGCGGGCTATAGAGCGTTTTCTATTCGGGCTCCAGTACTATGGAATGCCCTCCCGGTAACAATTAGAGATGCTACCTCAGTAGAAGCATTTAAGTCCCATCTTAAAACTCATTTGTATACTCTAGCCTTTAAATAGCCCCCCTGTTAGACCAGTTGATCTGCCGTTTCTTTTCTTTTCTCCCTGCTCCCCTTTTCCTTGAGGGGGGGGGGGGGGGGGGGGGCACAGGTCCGGTGGCCATGGATGAAGTGCTGGCTGTCCAGAGTCGGGACCCGGGGTGGACCGCTCGCCTGTGCATCGGCAGGGAACATCTCTGCGCTGCTGACCCGTCTCCGCTCGGGATGGTGTCCTGCTGGCCCCACTATGGACTGGACTCTTACTATTATGTTGGATCCACTATGGACTGGACTCTCACAATATTATGTCAGACCCACTCGACATCCATTGCTTTTGGTCTCCCCTAGAGGGGGGGGGTTACCCACATATGCGGTCCTCTCCAAGGTTTCTCATAGTCATTCACATCGACGTCCCACTGGGGTGAGTTTTTCCTTGCCCGTATGTGGGCTTTGTACCGAGGATGTCGTTGTGGCTTGTGCAGCCCTTTGAGACACTTGTGATTTAGGGCTATATAAATAAAGATTGATTGATTGATTGATTGATTGATTGTATATGTATGCTTTTATTTTTCACTGTGCGGCCCTCCGGGGTAAAAAGTTAGAACAGCCCCCCCCCCCGCCATGGGACAGGCTCTCCGAGCACAGTGGAGTGGAGAAGGGAGCAATCGGGAGCGTTTTTCGACCCTGGCGAGTTTAGGCGTCACGTTGGTTGGCGTTTTCGCACTCTCTTGGTGGCGTGCTGTTTTCCCATCAGACGCGGATCAGCTTTCAATTTGGGGCCGCCCGTGTTCTTCGACATCACATCCACCTCCCCCAACCCCCCCCCCCCTCCTGTCTCTCCCCCACCAATCGCATCAATCCCCACGCCGGCGGCCATCTTTATCCATTGACGGGGGGGTCCACTCCCTCGGTCAGGACGTTAAAAGGGTTCGACGCCACTGCAGTGAGGCGGGGGGAGAAGGTGTGTGTGTGTGTGTGTGTGTGGGGGGGGTGACGAGAGCAGCTTTGCATCAGTGAGATGAAGAGTTCAGAAGCGAAGACAGCGCAGGACTCAATACAGGCCGACCACAATACTAACCCCCCCCCCCCGCACCTGAGCGTGTGTGAGATAGAGAGAGGAAGCAGGGCGAGCAAGCGAGAGGGGAGAGGGAGGGAGGGGAGGGGGAGGGGGAGGGCTCTCCACTGCACTGTTGTGTGACTTGAAATTTAATAGCGGCGAGCAGCCACAGTGAGGGAGCAACTAAACAAGCTGCTGCTGGAAGCGTCATGGCCGACAGCAAGGGGAGGGTGTGTGTGTGGGGTGTGGGGGGGGGGGGGGGGGTGTGTGTGGGGGGGGGCTATCTACTAACGAGCAATTACATATTGCTCATAAAGTGCACAAGGGGCGGGGAGAGGTCACGTGCACGGTGCCATGTTCGACACGAGAACAGGTTGCCCGGCCCTGTTGCTGCGTGTGTGTGTGTGTGTGTGTGTGTTCATATGCGACACTGATCACATGACAGTACCCCCCCCACACACACACACACCGCCCCAGGTGACGACTCACCCTTGACCTCCCCCTTTACCTGACACCATTATTTACACCATTATTATTTTCTATCACGCTGTGTAACACGTGGCCATGGCGAGTGTGTGTGTGTGTGTGTGTGTGATTGTTGCCAAGGAAACGGCATAAGCAGGAGGGGGGGGGGGGTGGAGAACCCCCCCCCTCCCACAAAAACATATACTAAAAACAAACATGTTTGTCTTTTTCACCTGTTAATACTCCTGCGTGTTCGTCTTTGAGCAGGTCACGTGTTCCGATGGAAGCGCATCAAGTTGTCATGGCGACGTCCATCAGCCACCTCTCTCTCCTCCCTGTGTGCAGCAGAGGGAGAGAGAGAGAGGGAGAGGGAGAGAGCGAGCGAGGAGGAGACAAACGCATCCATTCGGCAGCCGCTCTGCAGAGGAGCTCGTCGGGGAGAGTTTGTGGCAGCATGAGGATGCGTCTTTTCCCGGCATCGTCATCGCCGTCTTCGCCCGCCTCGTCTCCGTCGCGCCCGCGCACCGTCAAGGTGAGTCCCGCCCGCCGCCGCCGCCGTCCATGTCTGGTGTGTGCTTTCACCTACGGGCAGGAAGGAGTTAACTCATTTGCATACTTGGAATCCATCTCAAACTTTTCCCTTCATTGTCCGTGTTTTTGTAACCTTGAGAAGCTCCCCTGACGGAACATCTTTTCCTACTTTGTGCTGATACTCTGTTTCCTGGGGTCCATCCTCCTCCTCCTCCTCCTCTTCCTTCCCGCTGATGAAAAATGCGGAGGCACCTTGCGGGCTAATGTGCGACGGGTTAAAGATGTGAGTCAGTCAAGAATCCCCCCCCCCCCCGCCCCCTCCAAACCCCGGGAGGCCGCCCCCCCCCCCCCCCCCCCCCTCCCCCCCTCAAGCTGAGAACAAGGATGAGATAGATGAGGACTGATGAAGGAACACTGTGCTTCTGTTCCCAGCGTCGGAGTGTCCTCCCGAGCTTTAGTTGACTTCTTGGTGGCTGAAGTGTGACTAGAAGTGTGGCCGTGCAAGTCTACGTTGGCGAACCTTAAAAGGGAACCGCACTTTTTTTTATTTTTTGCCTATCAAATTATAAGTTATTTATATGTAAGACAAGAAGACGTATGTTTACATTTTGCCCCGCATTCTAACTCGTAAATAAATGTTAGCAAAAGTCAGCTAAGAGTGACGCCTCCATCATCGTTTTACATACGCATTGTGATGTACAAACCTTGTTTCCATATGAGTTGGGAAATTGTGTTAGATGTAAATATAAACGGCATACAATGATTTGCAAATCATTTTCAACCCATATTCAGTTGAATATGCTACAAAGACAACATATTTGATGTTCAAACTGATAAACATTTTTTTTTTGTGCAAAAAATCATTAACTTTAGAATTTGATGCCAGCAACACGTGATAAAGAAGTTGGGAAAGGTGGCAATAAATACTGATAAAGTTGAGGAATGCTCATCAAACACTTATTTGGAACATCCCACAGGTGAACAGGCTAATTGGGAACAGGTGGGTGCCATGATTGGGTATAAAAGTAGATTCCATGAAATTCTCAGTTATTCACAAACAAGGATGGGGCGACGGTCACCACTTTGTCAACAAATGCGTGAGCAAATTGTTGAACAGTTTAAGAACAACCTTTCTCAACCAGCTATTGCAAGGAATTTAGGGATTTCACCATCTACGGTCCGTAATATCATCAAAGGGTTCAGAGAATCTGGAGAAATCACTGCACGTAAGCAGCTAAGCCCGTGAACTTCGATCCCTCAGGCTGTACTGCATCAACAAGCGACATCAGTGTGTAAAGGATATCACCACATGGGCTCAGGAACACTTCAGAAACCCACTGTCAGTAACTACAGTTGGTCCCTACATCCGTAAGTGCAAGTCAAAACTCTCCTATGCAAGGCGAAAACCGTTTATCAACAACACCCAGAAACGCCGTCGGCTTCGCTGGGCCTGAGCTCATCTAAGATGGACTGATACAAAGTGGAAAAGTGTTCTGTGGTCTTACGAGTCCACATTTCAAATTGTTTTTGGAAACTGTGGTCCTCCGGACCAAAGATGAAAAGAACCATCCGGATTGTTATAGGCGCAAAGTTGAAAAGCCAGCATCTGTGATGGTATGGGGGTGTATTAGTGCCCAAGACATGGGTAACTTACACATCTGTGAAGGCACCATTAATGCTGAAAGGTACATACAGGTTTTGGAGCAACATATGTTGCCATCCAAGCAACGTTACCATGGACGCCCCTGCTTATTTCAGCAAGACAATGCCAAGCCACGTGTTACATCAACGTGGCTTCATAGTAAAAGAGTGCGGGTACTAGACTGGCCTGCCTGTAGTCCAGACCTGTATCCCATTGAAAATGTGTGGCGCATTATGAAGCCTAAAATACCACAACGGAGACCCCCGGACTGTTGAACAACTTAAGCTGTACATCAAGCAAGAATGGGAAAGAATTCCACCTGAGAAGCTTAAAAAATGTGTCTCCTCAGTTCCCAAACGTTTACTGAGTGTTGTTAAAAGGAAAGGCCATGTAACACAGTGGTGAACATGCCCTTTCCCAGCTACTTTGGCACGTGTTGCAGCCATGAAACTCCAAGTTTATGAGTTTGAACATCAAATATCTTGTCTTTGTAGTGCATTCAATTGAATATGGGTTGAAAACGATTTGCAATTCATTGTATTCCGTTTATATTTACATCTAACACAATTTCCCAACTCAATTCAATTCATAATAACGTAGAATATTTACGTATTTTCCTTATTTTCCGCATACAGTGTCGTATTATTCTCACAGACGCATCACAACGTTCGTATTTCCCTTCGACAACAACACTACTAATCATGGCAGACTTCACGAGAGACTACTTTGGGGGGAAAATGATGATCCAGAAACATATATTTTTGAGCCTGAATATAAGGAGGATGAACTGCAAGTTTTTAACAGATGCGGTGAGTAGCAGTATTGCTAAGCAAGAATTACGACTTATGAACATAACAAAGTTAGTTTAAGTACCACTGATAGTCACACACACACTAGGTGTGGTGAAATTACCCTCTGCATTTGACCCATCCCCTTGTTCCATCCCCTGGGAGGTGAGGTGAGCAGCAGCGGTGGCCGCGCTCGGGAATCATTTTGGTGATTTAACCACCAATTCCAACCGCTCCCTGTATGATCAGTGTCAGAGCTTGGTTCGCATTGCCGGCAGTAAGTTGGACACGTTTCCGGTGAGGGTTGGACTCCGCCAAGGCTGCCCTTTGTCACCGATTCTGTTCATAACTTTTATGGACAGAATTTCTAGGCGCAGTCAAGGCGTTGAGGGGATCCGGTTTGGTGGCTGCAGGATTAGGTCTCTGCTTTTTGCAGATGATTTGGTCCTGATGGCTTCATCTGGCCAGGATCTTCAGCTCTCACTGGATCGGTTCGCAGCTGAGTGTGAAGCGACTGGGATGAGAATCAGCACCTCCAAGTCCGAGTCCATGGTTCTCGCCCGGAAAAGGGTGGAGTGCCATCTCCGGGTTGGGGAGGAGATCTTGCCCCAAGTGGAGGAGTTCAAGTACCTCGGAGTCTTGTTCACGAGTGAGGGAAGAGTGGATCGTGAGATCGACAGGCGGATCGGTGCGGCGTCTTCAGTAATGCGGACGCTGTATCGATCCGTTGTGGTGAAGAAGGAGCTGAGCCAGAAGGCAAAGCTCTCAATTTACCGGTCGATCTACGTTCCCATCCTCACCTATGGTCATGAGGTTTGGGTTATGACCGAAAGGACAAGATCACGGGTACAAGCGGCCGAAATGAGTTTCCTCCGCCGGGTGGCGGGGCTCTCCCTTAGAGATAGGGTGAGAAGCTCTGTCATTCGAGGGGAGCTCAAAGTAAAGCCGCTGCTCCTCCACATCGAGAGGAGCCAGATGAGGTGGTTCGGGCATCTGGTCAGGATGCCACCCGAGCGCCTCCCTAAGGAGGTGTTTAGGGCATGTCCGACCGGTAGGAGGCCACGGGGAAGACCCAGGACACGCTGGGAAGACTATGTCTCCCGGCTGGCCTGGGAACGCCTCGGGATCCCCCGGGAGGAGCTGGACGAAGTGGCTGGGGAGAGGGAAGTCTGGGCTTCCCTGCTTAGGCTGCTGCCCCCGCGACCCGACCTCGGATAAGCGGAAGAAGATGGATGGATGGATGGAATTCCAACCCTTGATGCTGAGTGTCAAGCAGGGAGGTAATGGGTCCCATTTTTTAGTCTTTGGTATGACTCGGCAGGGGTTTGAACTCACGACCTACCGATCTCAGGGCGGGCACTCTAACCACAAGGCCACTGAGCAGGTTAATAATAGAACACTTATTTACTGTACGATGTCTGATCTCACTGGGATTCCGACCGATGGGATGTTTATATCTTCCCGTTTGGATGAAGAATTTTTCATAATCCATAAAACGTTCTCGGGTCTAAGTTCTCGGTTTATGACCACAAGCTTCTACTATGCAGGCGAGAGGCATGATTTATGGTCTAGAATTAACTTTCACCAACTCGGAGGCGATGCAGCAGCTCAATATGTCAATATGCTTTCTGTGATCACGGCGCCATTAAAACTAGTTTGTTTGCGTTAGCGCTTATAATAACAATATCGCTAACACTTGATTAATGTTCAGGTCACGAGATGTAAATGGAGTTTTTTAGTGTACCTGCATTGTTGGCCACCTCGTACTTGCTGTATTTTACGTCTTAGAATGCATTTAAAAAATTCTTGCCTTACATAATGATTGTGAATGATAGGCAAAACTCCACTTTAAGAGCTTGCACCGAACGTCACATCGACCTCTCTGCCTTTTAGCTCGATGTCTAGCGCTCGCTCTGTCTTTGAGCCTCATGCAGAAAGTGATTCTGATTGAGGAAAAGTCACGTGTTACTTTTTTGCCGCTTTGCTTGTGATTGGGTGCTGGTTGTCGCTGCAGTAAATGTCACCGTTGTGCGTGTTGGCCCCATCTGAAGAGTGCCTTCCCAAAATAGTGGTGCAAATGTTACCGCTATTTGTCACACTGTTTGTAGGCTAGCCCTCCTCCGCCTCGTCTTATTCTCACCTTTTAAAGCAGGCATTTCCAAAATGGCACCTGGGAGCCAAATTTGGCGAGTTTTATTGCTTTGAAAGGGTTCCCAAATAAAAAATAGCACATATTCATGCTTTCTCTTTCAAGCTCAGACAACTAGTTGCCACCTGTTGAACATCTCCACTGCCATACATATGACACTGTGTGGAAACTGCTGCCTCATGGTGATGCTGTACGCTTAAAATAGCTGTTTGACACACATTTTCACTTTGGCCCTTGGAGGCAAAAAGTTTGGGTACCCCTGCTCGAAAAGGACCCATATCGCCCAGATCTTTGTTGCCATGGAGCCAGGGGCCACTTGTTGAGCCGCGAGTGTGTTATTCAGCTGTGGTCCGTAATACACTTGTGGCAGTAATGACCATGACAAACAAACAGAAGAAGTCTGGAGCTGAAGTTATAGAGAAGTTTCTTAAGCGCAAAAATTGTGACTAAAGTGGTGAAGCTGTATTTATATTTTCACTTTAATATTATTGACAATTTATTCAAGAATCATATATATGTATATGTGCATATATATGTGTATATATGTACACATATAAATATATATATATATATGTCTTAATAAGGTTATCCAAAAAATAGTGCTCGATACCGTAGTAGAGCGCAATATATGTATGTGTGGGGAAAAAAATCACAAGACTATTTCATCTCTACAGGCCTGTTTCATGAGGGGGGTACCCTCAATCGTCAGGAGATTTTAATGGGAGCATTCGCATACCATGGTTTATATAGGGCACAGAGTGGGTGGGTACAGCCTGGCCTAGGGGCGTGGTGATTGGCTCATGTGTTACCTAGGAGGTGTTTCCGTCTGTGGCGGCATGCTGTTACAATTTCGCTGCGCTTGTTGAGGGATGACAGGTCTGGACGGTAAATAATAAACAGTTTCTCGTTCAAGCATAGGTTGCATCTTTTATTACCACTATTGTAAGGTGTGCTGGATGCAAGAATTTGCCATGTTATTGAATATTCAACATTATTGTCTTTGAGGTCCCAAATGTGTTTGCTGAGTTCTGTGGTGTTCCGCAGGTTTTGGTTTCTGAAAGAAGCCTTGTGATTGTTCCATCTGGTTTTGAATTCTCCCTCGGTTAATCCTACATATGTGTCGGATGTGTTAGAGTCCTTGCGTATTACCTTAGATTGGTAGACAACTGATGTTTGTAAGCATCCCCCGTTGAGGGGGCAATCAGGTTTCTTTCGACAGTTACATGCTTTGTTGGTTTTGGAGTCGTTCTGACTGGGGGTCGACGGCTCATTTGCAATACCAAGAAGCGCATATGCCAAATTTTCAAAGAGAACGGCCTACGGATCACGATTGAAGCCAACAAGCAAACCGTCAACTTTCTTGACGTCACTTTCAACCTGAGAAATAACAGCTACCAACCATTCACGAAACCCAACACAACACTCCAATACGTGCACCATGACAGCAACCATCCACCCACCACCACGAAAAGAATACCTACCGGAATCAATAAAAGGCTATCGATGCTGTCATCTAGCAAAGCTGAATTTGACCAAGCCACCCCCCCGTACCAAAAAGCCCTTGATGAAAGCGGATACAATTTCACCCTCACCTATGAACCCACGCCAGGAAACCAGCCAAAAAAGAACAGAAAAGGAAACGGCATCATCTGGTACAACCCCCCATACAGCAAAAACGTCTCAACGAACATTGGACACAAATTCCTCAACCTGATTGACAAACACTTTCCCAAAGACAACAACCTAAGAAAAGTATTCAACAAGAACAACATCAAATTGAGCTACAGCTGCATGAACAATATACGACAAATCATCTCAAACCACAACAAAACAATTGCAAATGAGCCGTCGACCCCCAGTCAGAACGACTCCAAAACCAACAAAGCATGTAACTGTCGAAAGAAACCTGATTGCCCCCTCAACGGGGGATGCTTACAAACATCAGTTGTCTACCAATCTAAGGTAATACGCAAGGACATTAACACATCCGACACATATGTAGGATTAACCGAGGGTGAATTCAAAACCAGATGGAACAACCACAAGGCTTCTTTCAGGAACAAAAACCTGCGAAATACCACAGAACTCAGCAAACACATTTGGGACCTCAAAGACAATAATGTTGAATATTCAATAACATGGCAAATTCTTGCATCCAGCACACCTTACAATAGTGGTAATAAAAGATGCAACCTATGCTTGAAAGAGAAACTGTTTATTATCTACCGTCCAGACCTGTCATCCCTCAACAAGCGCAGCGAAATTGTAACAACATGCCGCCATAGACGGAAACACCTCCTAGGTAACACATGAACCAATCACCACGCCCTTAGGCCAGCCTGTACCCACCCACTCTGTGCCCTATATAAACCATGGTATGCGAATGCTCCCATTAAAATCTCCTGACGATTGAGGGTACCCCCCTCATGAAACAGGCCTGTAGAGATGAA
>NC_084571.2:5265000-5317500 GCF_033978685.3 Nerophis lumbriciformis
ATCCTAATGGAGTTAATATTAATAAAAATATATATGAACATTTAACATCACTTTTAACTTTATCCAATAGTGCAGTCGAAAAAGCCATTGTAGTGGAAGTCACACTGGGAGTCGACCATTTTATTTGTTGTTGTTCTGTGTTTCCTGTGTAATCTAATTAATTATTGTCTGTCAAATATGTAATTGGTAAGTAAAAAAAAAAAAACCGTTCAGTTGTCAACTCGAGCCTCATAGTTTCCATTTCATACAAAAGTGGGAGCTAACATTATCATGCATATACTGTAGATCAGGGGTGTCAAACTCATTTTAGATCGGGGGCCACAAAATCTACTCCCAAGTGGTAAAATCACGGCACGATAACTTAGAAATAAAGACAACTTTAGCTTGTTTTCTTTGTTTGAAAATAGAACAAGCACATTCTGAAAATGTACAAATCATAATGTTGTTGTTTTTTTTTTTTACACTTACATGTTGCGGTTAATAGTATTCTATCTTTATTTGTCGTTATTTATACTTTCTGAATATCAATCAATCAATCAATCAATCAATCTTTATTTATATAGCCCTAAATCACAAGTGTCTCAAAGGGCTGCACAAGCCACAACGACATCCTCAGTACAAAGCCCACATACGGGCAAGGAAAAACTCACCCCAGTGGGACGTCGATGTGAATGACTATGAGAAACCTTGGAGAGGACTGCATATGTGGGTAACCCCCCCCCCCCTCTAGGGGAGACCGAAAGCAATGGATGTCGAGTGGGTCTGACATAATATTGTGAGAGTCCAGTCCATAGTGGATCCAACATAATAGTAAGAGTCCAGTCCATAGTGGGGCCAGCAGGACACCATCCCGAGCGGAGACGGGTCAGCAGCGCAGAGATGTTCCCAGCCGATGCACAGGCGAGCGGTCCACCCCGGGTCCCGACTCTGGACAGCCAGCACTTCATCCATGGCCACCGGACCTGTGCCCCCCCCCCCCTCAAGGAAAAGGGGAGCAGAGGAGAAAAGAAAAGAAACGGCAGATCAACTGGTCTAACAGGGGGGCTATTTAAAGGCTAGAGTATACAAATGAGTTTTAATGAATAAATGATGTGATAATGTTCATCAGTCAACTCATTGGTGTTCATTTTCAATCTATCAAGATAAGAAAATAATATCAAAATTTCCTTTCATTTCATTTCATTTTTATTTATCTTCTTCATTGATGTGCATCTTTGATAGACAATTATACCACAATTATTCAGTTATGCATTTACACATCAATGCCTGAGAAGGAGCAGGATGAAGAAACAATCTTATATTTTCCTGCCCCCTTCAACATAATACGCAGTCTTAATGATTTATAAACCAACAATTACATCCAAATATAACGAAAACAACAACAAAAAAACACACACAAAAAAAAAACACAAGTGCAAAACTTCATGAAGTACAAACCGAACAAAAAAACAAAAGAAGTAATATGCAAGTCACGGGATGATACAAAACAAATACAAAACGAGGCAAAAAATAAGTAAAATAATAAATATAAAGCAAAATGTAAACACTTATGGCTGTCCATATGATCTTATTGTTCTATCTTTATTTTTTTTTTTCAATTGGAATATGTTTTTACAATCTTTTATCTCATTGTAAAGAGAATTCCATAGTTTAACCCATACTTTAAATCAAATTACAGGATGTTATTTATGTAGTTTGATCATTTTCCTCGACTGGTGCACTAACATCATGTTTTTGTTGTTGTTTTTTTTACATATCATCACTCGTCTTGAGAACTGTGTGGGCATTAAGGGCGCCGCCCTCAACTGGTTCCGGTCGTACCTAACCGTCAGGAGTTTTTGTGTAAAAGTAGACAGTTTTATGTCGCCCACAGCTCCTTTACCACATGGGGTCCCCCAGGGCTCAATCCTTGCCCCAATTTTATTTGCGCTTTACCTTCTCCCCCTTGGTTCTATTTTTAGGAAGTACAGTATTGCATTTCATTTTTATGCCGATGATTGCCAGATTTATTTTCCCATGGCACAAAATAACACCAAAGTCTGGCTTTCAGCTAACTTCCTGAGCCTAAATGAAGATAAAACAGAAGTTATGTTGTTCGGTCCAAGTCGCTCTCCCTCCCCCAACGTTGACCTCGGCACTCTGACCCCGTATCTCAGCGACTGTGTCACAAACCTGGGGGTAAAGTTTGACTCAGATTTTAAATTCGAAAAACAAATCAGCAGCGTCGTTCAAAAAAGCTTTTATCAATTACGCCAAATAGCGAAAGTGAAACCGCTTCTATCAAGACATGATCTTGAGAAATTAATCCACGCTTTTATCTCGACTCGTCTTGATTATTGTAATGCCCTGTATGTTGGCATTAGCCAGGCCTCCCTCGCCCGCCTGCAGCTCGTGCAGAACTCTGCTGCTCGTCTGCTAACACAGACCCGCAGACGTGAGCACATCACCCCTATTTTAGCGTCCCTTCACTGGCTCCCTGTGCGTTACCGAATACATTTTAAACTCCTTTTATTTGTTTTTAAATGTCTAAACAACCTCGCGCCAACCTATCTCTCCGACCTCCTTCAGCCTTACTGCCCCACCCGATCCTTAAGATCAGCCGATCAGCTGCTGTTGACGGTCCCTGACACAAGGCTGAACCTTAGAGGTGACAGAGCTTTCGCCGTTGCTGCTCCCAAGCTCTGGAACGACCTACCCCTGAGTGTTAGACAAGCCTCCTCTCTTCCTGTTTTTAAATCTCTCTTAAAAACATACTTTTATTCCATGGCTTTTAACACTGAGTGATATCCATCCTGCAATGGCGCCCCATAATACACCTGCTGTGATCCTGTTTTTATGTTTTTATGTTTTTATTAATTCTATTTTAATTATTTATTTTTTATCGTGTTCTGTTTGTGTTGTGTTGTGTTTGCTCGGTACTCGTTTTATCTTTTAACCTGCTCATTGTACAGCACTTTGGCTACCCCTGTGGTAAATTTTAAATGTGCTCTATAAATAAAGTTGATTTGATTTGATTTGATTTGATATGTAGCATCATCTACAAAGATGCAAAGAATTGCTATTGCGGCATCTAGTGGACACATTGAGAATGGCGGTTTCTTTCATTCAAAAATTTCGGCTCATTTGTATACTTAGCAAACTCATCCCGCGGGCCGGATAAAACCTGTTCGCGGGCTTGATCCGGCCCGCGGACCGTACGTTTGACTCCGTTGCTGTAGATGATGCAATTAGTGGATGCCTGGTGGACTACGTGGTGGTGGTCATCATACAGTGTCTCATGAACATCATGCAGGTGCTGATCCAATTGAGCAATGGTCTGCCTTGGTGGATGTCTGATGCAGCTCGTAAAGGACTCATTTAAAGTCCGCGGTTATTTCTCCTCAGAGCTCAAGATGGCTTCCAGTCACGCGGAATGTGTAAATGATGACGTGTAGCGAGGAGGAGCACGAAAAAAACAATTGAATGCGTCGATACAAGAACCCAAATATAAGCAAAACGTCCTGACTGACAAATGTCTGAAACTACACACCAATCTAACACTTTCTATAATCCTATACTCAAATCATATTGTGATGGTGGAGGTTTTAAAAAGTGTTTATTTTAATATTTATGTAAATGTATTATTGAGGTTGTACAGCACTACTTTAAATTATAGTGAGACCTGTTAGCACGTAGTTCATTTTAATATAATGATATCATAAATATATATAATATATCAAATATAATAATTTAATAATAATAATAATTATTATTATTATTATTATTATTAAATATTTACATTTAATTCAAAATATATAAAAACAATTTGAATATAATATTTGGATTCAACAAGGGCAAATATCAAAGATCAAAATATCTAATCACATTTTGTCCATAGTTAACTTGTAATTAATTGTGACAAATAATTAACTGATATTAACTGGTGATTGACAAAATGACAAATGTCTGTTCTTTTGCATAATCTTTAACATAAAATATAACCTGATGGTGGAAGTTGTAAAAAAAAAAAAAAGTTTGTTTTAATCTATATTTACTGTAAATATTTATTGTTTTCGTACTGTGCTGCAATACATTATCAATCAATCAATCAATCTTTATTTATATAGCCCTAAATCACAAGTGTCTCAAAGGGCTGCACAAGCCACAACGACATCCTCGGTACAAAGCCCACATACGGGCAAGGAAAAACTCACCCCAGTGGGACGTCGATGTGAATGACTATGAGAAACCTTGGAGAGGACCGCATATGTGGGTAACCCCCCCCCCCCTCTAGGGGAGACCGAAAGCAATGGATGTCGAGTGGGTCTGACATAATATTGTGAGAGTCCAGTCCATAGTGGATCCAACATAATAGTAAGAGTCCAGTCCATAGTGGGGCCAGCAGGACACCATCCCGAGCGGAGACGGGTCAGCAGCGCAGAGATGTTCCCAGCCGATGCACAGGCGAGCGGTCCACCCCGGGTCCCGACTCTGGACAGCCAGCACTTCATCCATGGCCACCGGACCTGTGCCCCCCCCTCCACAAGGAAAAGGGGAGCAGAGGAGAAAAGAAAAGAAACGGCAGATCAACTGGTCTAACAGGGGGGCTATTTAAAGGCTAGAGTATACAAATGAGTTTTAAGATGGGACTTAAATGCTTCTACTGAGGTAGCATCTCTAATTGTTACCGGGAGGGCATTCCATAGTACTGGAGCCCGAATAGAAAACGCTCTATAGCCCGCAGACTTTTTTTGGGCTCTGGGAATCACTAATAAGCCTGAGTTCTTTGAACGCAGATTTCTTGCCGGGACGTAGGGCCTGTTCGCATGTAGCTACATCAAATATAATAAATATACATAATATGCAATAGAATAAAAATGAGAAGATTTATTACTATTTTTACCATAAAAAATACTTAATTTAAATAAAAAATATATCAAGTATTTATAATATAAAAATATTTGGATTCAACAAAAAAAAATCAGTAATAGGTCAAATATCAAAGGATTAAAAAATCTAGTCACAATCACATTGTGTCGATAGTTAAACCGTAATTAATCGCGATTAATTGTTTTTAATTCTAAATAATGATTGACAATTTTCAAAGTTTTATTACTATCAACATTGGACTGGACAGCTCAACAAAAAATGAAGATAAACACTCCTTTTGCAAACACATCTCCTCAGTCGGGGTATGTTGACTCTTTAGGGCGCTTTGTTGGTTTTTAGTTGCTGGTTGTGGACTTTCCCGTAATTAATTAGCCATTATCACGTTAGCTTTTACAGCCCTAATTAGTAATAAGCAGCAAATATATTTTGTGCCTTATTGTATAGTATTGGACGTCGTTCTATTGTGTACATAACGAAGCGGGTGTCAAGGCTCCAGTGGTCACGGAACATTCTAGCATTTGCTGCACCTCTCTGACCTTCTTCCCGTGTCTTGATGAAGCGTTCAAAAGCAACGCTGCTTAGTTGAGTTGCGAGGAACATCTTAGGATGCAAGGAGAGTGGCAGTGGTCCTGAATTGTGTGTGTGTGTGTGTGTGTGTGTGTGTGTGTGTGTGTGTGTGTGTGTGTGTGTGTGTGTGTGTGTGTGTGTGTGTGTGTGTGTGTGTGTGTGTGTTTCTACCCTTCTTGAGACATCAACAATGAAAAGTACCTTCCATATGTGGACCAGTGAACAAATTAGGACCGAAATCATGGTCCCAATACAGAAAACCATCGCATCTAATAGAGAGCCAGATACTAGAATCCCTGAACATTGCTCCAAAGTCAGGATTCTGTGTTGATTTAATGTGCATAAAAAAGTAAACATTGACAGGTGCAAAGGCAGCAATGTATGATAAAACAAGCTGAAGAAGGACTTCCCTATTCATCCCCCAAAAAAAACCGCCAGGTGAACAGCTGATTTTACGACTTCTGGTGCTGACGTAAGACTACTCTATACTACTATAGGATGAACAAATACACTACGGTACTAAGACTATAGTGGTCATTAACAGTTAGCTTCTACAGCTGGGTTACCCAAAGTGTGGCACAGGGGCTATCTGTGGTCCGTGACTCCTTTGTCATCGGCCCTAAGCACATTACAAAAAATAGAGATCTCATTTGCACACCTGGTGGTGAAATCTATCAAAATGAGGGTGGTCCCAAAAAGGAGGCTTTTTTTCAAATTGACTGTGTGTCGGTTTTAAAAGCGTTCCCCCTCTGGTCAACATATGAAATAACAAGTGTGTGTAAAAATTTGAAGTGCTCCCCCCTCTGGTCAACATATGTAATAACAAGTGTGTGTGAAAATTTGAAGTGCTCCCCCTCTATGTAACAACAAGTGTGTGTAAGAAATTGAAATGCGCCCCCTTTGGCCAAAATTAATAAAAACAAATAAAATAAATATGTATATAGAGACATCCTGTAATAACTTGAAGTAAATGATAAATAAATAAATGGGTTGTACTTGTATAGCGCTTTTCTACCTTCAAGGTACTCAAAGCGCTTTGACACTACTTCCACATTTACCCATTCACACACACATTCACACACTGATGGCGGGAGCTGCCATGCAAGGCGCTAACCAGCAGCCATCAGGAGCAAGGGTGAAGTGTCTTGCTCAGGACACAACGGACATGACGAGGTTGGTACTAGGTGGGGATTGAACCAGGGACCCTCGGGTCGCGCACGGCCACTCTTCCACTGCGCCACGCCGTCCCTAAATAATGAAGATTAAAAGCCAATTACAAAAAAATAAAATAAATAAATAAAACATTTTTACTAAAAGCAGTTTTTTTCTCACAATGTGTCGACTTTTTTCTTATAAAATTGGGAACAATTTGTCACATTCTTTCGGTTTCTGTAATATTGCAATATTTTCTCGTAAAATTATTACTTTTTTTATGTAAAATTGTTACTTTTCAATGCAAAATGGTGACATTTGTCATAAATTTTTTTTTGACTTTTATCACAATATTGCCACATTTATGTGTTGTTCTTGTAAAACAGTAAAACTATGACTTTTGTCATAATTTTGCCAAGTAAAATTCCGATTATTATCATAATAAACGCCAAGAAAACGGAAATGCTGATTATCGGTCCTGCTAAACACCGACATTTATTTAATAATACCACCTTAACATTTGACAACCAAACAATTACACAAGGCGAATCAGTAAAGAATCTGGGTATTATCTTCCACCCAACTCTCTCCTTTGAATCACACATTAAGAGTGTTACTAAAACGGCCTTCTTTCATCTCCGTAATATCGCTAAAATTCGTTCTATTTTATCCACTAGCGACGCTGAGATCATTATTTATGCGTTCGTTACGTCTCGTCTCGACTACTGTAACGTATTATTTTCGGGTCTCCCTATGTCTAGCATTAAAAAATTACAGTTGGTACAAAATGCGGCTGCTAGACTTTTGACAAGAACAAGAAAGTTTGATCATATTACGCCTATACTGGCTCACCTGCACTGGCTTCCTGTGCACTTAAGAAGTGATTTTAAGGTTTTACTACTTACGTATAAAATACTACACGGTCTAGCTCCGTCCTATCTTGTCGATTGCATTGTACCATATGTCCCGGCAAGAAATCTGCGTTCAAAGAATTCCGGCTTATTAGTGATTCCCAGAGCCCAAAAAAAGTCTGCGGGCTATAGAGCGTTTTCTATTCGGGCTCCAGTACTATGGAATGCCCTCCCGGTAACAATTAGAGATGCTACCTCAGTAGAAGCATTTAAGTCCCATCTTAAAACTCATTTGTATACTCTAGCCTTTAAATAGCCCCCCTGTTGGACCAGTTGATCTGCCGTTTCTTTTCTTTTCTCCTCTGCTCCCCTTTTCCTTGAGGGGGGGGGGGCACAGGTCCGGTGGCCATGGATGAAGTGCTGGCTGTCCAGAGTCGGGACCCGGGGTGGACCGCCCGCCTGTGCATCGGCTGGGAACATCTCTACGCTGCTGACCCGTCTCCGCTCGGGATGGTGTCCTGCTGGCCCCACTATGGACTGGACTCTTACTATTATGTTGGATCCACTATGGACTGGACTCTCACAATATTATGTCAGACCCACTCGACATCCATTGCTTTCGGTCTCCCCTAGAGGGGGGGGGGTTACCCACATATGCGGTCCTCTCCAAGGTTTCTCATAGTCATTCACATCGACGTCCCACTGGGGTGAGTTTTTCCTTGCCCGTATGTGGGCTTTGTACCGAGGATGTCGTTGTGGCTTGTGCAGCCCTTTGAGACACTTGTGATTTAGGGCTATATAAATAAAGATTGATTGATTGATTGATTGATAATACTGCCAAAATGTTAGTTTTCTTATAAAATTGTGACTTTTGTGGAGTACAATTTCGACTCTTTTCATAAAATTGCCAAATTTCTTAGCTTTTCTTGTAAAATTTGCGACCGTTATTGAGTAAAATTCCAACTTTGATCATAATATTGCACAAATCTGCAGTTTTTCTTGTGACATTTTGACTTGCGTTGAGTAAAATTACGACTTTTATTATAATACTGCCGAAATACTACGTTTTTCTTGTGAAATTCTAACACATTTTCACAACAAGCTTTTTTTTTTTTATATTGGCATAGTATGTATATATTATTAATGCTGTAAATTCAAATTTTTTGTATACCTAGAAAGGGTGGTGCTAAAGAGGTAGGCATTTTTCTCAGGTCTCAAGAAGGTGACAAACACAAGAATGTGTGTGTGTGTGACAGCAGTGTAGGGCCAGAGATTATGGCTGACACCAAAAGTGCAGGAACCAGGGCGAGCCGCGTGCTGCTGTCTTCGTAGGGCAGCCATGTCATCGATTGATGGCTCCGACGCTTGCTGATGCGCGCAGCTTGCACGCTGACCGCGGATCAGCCGCCAGAGGGGAAACGACGGCCCTTCCTCCGGAGGCTGCGGCGGGGTCACGCCGCCGCCGCCACGTGCTCCCGCCATGCGTGAACCTGAGAGGTTTTAGTGCGCGATGCGGCACAAATTGTCCGTGGGTGACCGGGGGAGCGCACGAGCGCCGCTGGCCCGTGCGCGGCAGAAATGCTGAGTTGTCTTTGATGGCGGCGTGGGCACCAGTATAATCAGCCCTGATTGGCTCCAGTGCGCCCCTTCTGCCCGCCCCCAGGCCAGGGTGTCTGCCCTCTGGGGGTGATGATGATGATGATGATGACTTCTAGGCGGCCATTAATTATTGAATAAGAGCAAATTAGGAATTGTGACATTTCCCTAAGGAATATAATCTCATGAAGACGAGAGGGAGGCTGAAAAACATGAACTGAAGTCATCATGGCCGCCTTTGCTGCTTGCTTGGGCTAATAGAATATTTCCTTGAAAGGTACAACCCAGGGCCACTGAGGGCCGCATGCAGGGGCCATTTTCATATTTTTCACTTTCAAAACCAATACAATATATTAGGGCTCCCCTTCAATCAATCAATCAATCAATCTTTATTTATATAGCCCTAAATCACAAGTGTCTCAAAGGGCTGCACAAGCCACAACGACATCCTCGGTACAAAGCCCACATAAGGGCAAGGAAAAACTCACCCCAGTGGGACGTCGATGTGAATGACTATGAGAAACCTTGGAGAGGACCGCATATGTGGGTAACCCCCCCCCCCCCTCTAGGGGAGACCGAAAGCAATGGATGTCGAGTGGGTCTGACATAATATTGTGAGAGTCCAGTCCATAGTGGATCCAACATAATAGTAAGAGTCCAGTCCATAGTGGGGCCAGCAGGACACCATCCCGAGCGGAGACGGGTCAGCAGCGCAGAGATGTTCCCTGCCGATGCACAGGCGAGCGGTCCACCCCGGGTCCCGACTCTGGACAGCCAGCACTTCATCCATGGCCACCGGACCTGTGCCCCTCCCCCCCTCAAGGAAAAGGGGAGCAGAGGAGAAAAGAAAAGAAACGGCAGATCAACTGGTCCAACAGGGGGGCTATTTAAAGGCTAGAGTATACAAATGAGTTTTAAGATGGGACTTAAATGCTTCTACTGAGGTAGCATCTCTAATTGTTACCGGGAGGGCATTCCATAGTGCTGGAGCCCGAATAGAAAACGCTCTATAGCCCGCAGACTTTTTTTGGGCTCTGGGAATCACTAATAAGCCGGAGTTCTTTGAACGCAGATTTCTTGCCGGGACATATGGTACAATGCAATCGACAAGATAGGACGGAGCTAGACCGTGTAGTATTTTATACGTAAGTAGTAAAACCTTAAAGTCACATCTTAAGTGCACAGGAAGCCAGTGCAGGTGAGCCAGTATAGGCGTAATATGATCAAACTTTCTTGTTCTTGTCAAAAGTCTAGCAGCCGCATTTTGTACCAACTGTAATTTTTTAATGCTAGACACAGGGAGCCCCGAAAATAATACGTTACAATAGTCGAGACGAGACGTAACGAACGCATGAATAATGATCTCAGCGTCGCTAGTGGATAAAATAGAACGAATTTTAGCGATATTACGGAGATGAAAGAAGGCCGTTTTAGTAACACTCTTAATGTGTGACTCAAACGAGAGAGTTGGGTCGAAGATAATACCCAGATTCTTTACTGATTCGCCTTGTGTAATTGTTTGGTTGTCCCCTTAAATTAGCTCCCGAATGTTAAGGGGAACATTATCACAATTTCAGAATGGTTAAAACCATTAAAAATCAGTTCCCAGTGGCTTATTTTATTTTTCGAAGTTTTTTTTCAAAATTTTACCCATCACGCGATATCCCTAAAAAAAAGCTTCAAAGTGCCTGATTTTAACCATCGTTATATACACCCGTCCATTTTCCTGTGACGTCACACAGTGATGCCGACACAAACAAACATGGCGGAAAAAACAGCAAGCTATAGCGACATTAGCTCGGATTCAGACTCGGATTTCAGCGGCTTAAGCGATTCAACAGATTACGCATGTATTGAAACGGATGGTTGTAGTGTGGAGGCAGGTAGCGAAAACGAAATTGAAGAAGAAACTGAAGCTATTGAGCCATATCGGTTTGAACCGTATGCAAGCGAAACCGACGAAAACGACACGACAGCCAGCGACACGGGAGAAAGCGAGGACGAATTCGGCGATCGCCTTCTAACCAACGATTGGTATGTGTTTGTTTGGCATTAAAGGAAACTAACAACTATGAACTAGGTTTACAGAATATGAAATACATTTGGCAACAACATGCACTTTGAGAGTGCAGAAAGCCCAATTTTCATCAATTAATATATTCTGTAGACATACCCTCATCCGCGTGTAACCTGTATGTTACTTCAATAAAGCACTGTACAAGTACTAAATAAAACAGTAAATGATATGTCTGGGCTAGATCAGAAGAAACTAAATTCAGCTCTAGGAATGGAGAGTAATAAAGACTGAACACAGGTTTTGAGTTTAAGTGGTACCAAATTATATTAAAGAATAATAGGAAAAATAACAAACAACATTAAACATGTAAATTCAAATGGCCATTCACATATACGGTACATCAATTCACACAACGTTCAGTTATTTACAATATCAGCATACGTGATTTAGTCCTTGTTTTTTACCAACGATGGTATGAGCGCAACACAAATTCGTAGTACATTAAACAGCCCCGCAAAGTCCACGTTGTGGTGGCAGTGTCCAGAAGGGTTTTAGTGAAGGGACGGGGGAAAAGTGAAGGTTCAGGAGGACCGCAATGAACTCGTTGCGTTTTGGCAAAAAGAAGGGAAAACAGAGGGCGGCTGCTGAGAAGCCTCCTACCAGCCCGGGGTTCGGTTGGGTGGATTCAGTTCAAGTAGTTCGGTTCCAGGCATAAAGCTTCAGATTCTAGTTCAGGGCTCTATAGCTCGCCATCCAACCTGGCCTGTATGAAAGGGCAGGACCAGTCAAATTTCCAGTGCGCACACAAAAAATACATTCAAATACTAAATACTAAATAATACTACTGTATTCAAATAGCAAAGTATATTCCTTAATATTGTACAATAAATAATTCATACATCCAATTAGAATAAATATAATAATTGTTATATCAAAATATTCATTACTCTAAAAAGGTATCAAAATGTAAACAGTGCATCCACAAATAGAGTGCTAGCAGACACAGTGGTTGACTGGACTGCTTCATAAAGTGCCTTGGATGCATAGCACTGATAACTATCAAAGCTAGTATGACAAAACAAGAACAATAAGACAATTGTTGACAGTAATAACATTTCATTCATTGGGTTTAACTATATTCAGAGAAACCGGGCATATAAGTAGATGCTAACCGCTCCATTCAAAACGAATGCAGCGGCTAGGCTACATAAAGCTACACAAATGCAACTCACCAATTCCGCAGATAACTCACTCTCAAACACTCCCGCGGACGACCCACGGCTCCGGTAGTCGGCTCCTACAGTTCGACATCATTACATTTTAGTTTAGAAGGCTGATTTAATAATTAAAGCGTAAAACCGAGTCACATACCTGCAGCAACCTCACACAGTGTGTTCCTCTCGCTCTCACCGGTAGCAGCTGACTTCCGAGTTTTATGCTGTCTGACAGCCGCGTTAAGTCACGTGACCGCGTGACGTAATGACGCACGCAAGTCACGTGACCGCGTGACGTAATGACGCACGCAATAACAGTTTAGACGACGAAAAATAAATAGAAAGGATATTTAAATGGGGTTTTGTCACCCGGGTTACACGCGCTCTTTTCCTGAAAGCTGATCTGTCCAGTTTTGGAGTTGATGTCAGCAGGCCAGGGAAGCTAGGGTCGATAGCTCGCTCGTCTGCGGGAACAAACTGCCGCCATTGCTTGCCGTGCTACCGGAGGTCCTTTGTCCCTGAATTGCTCACACACTCCGGCAGATTCAATGGGGGTCTGGCGGCAGATTTCTTTGACTTTATCGTTGGAAATGCATCTGCTTTGAGTGTCGCAGGATATCCACACATTCTTGCCATCTCTGTCGTAGCATAGCTTTCGTCGGTAAAGTGTGCGGAACAAACGTCCAATTTCTTGCCACTTACGCATCTTTGGGCCACTGGTGCAACTTGAATCCGTCCCTGTTCGTGTTGTTACACCCTCCGACAACACACCGACGAGGCATGATGTCTCCAAGGTACGGAAAACAGTCGAAAAAACGGAAAATAACAGAGCTGATTTGACTCGGTGTTTGAGAAAATGGCGGATTGCTTCCCGATGTGACGTCACAAACTGTTCCCACAAGGTTGGGAGCATGGAATTGTCCAAAATGTTTTGGTATAATTCAAAGTTCCTTTCATTGGAACTAAGGGGCCAAGCCCAACTCCTGGAGCGGGCCCCTTCCTCTTCCAACATGACTGTGCACCAGTGCACAAAGCAAGGTCCATAAAGACATGGATGACAGAGTCTGGTGTGGATGAACTTGACTGGCCTGCACAGAGTCCTGACCTGAACCCGATAGAACACCTTTGGGATGAATTAGAACGGAGACTGAGAGCCAGGCCTTCTCGACCAACATCAGTGTGTGACCTCATCAATGCGCTTTTGGAAGAATGGGGGAAAAAATCCTATAAACACACTCCGCAACCTTGTGGACAGCCTTCCCAGAAGAGTTGAAGCTGTAATAGCTGCAAAAGTTGGACAGACATCATATTGAACCCTATGGGTTAGGAATGGGATGGCACTTCAAGTTCATATGTGAGTCAAGGCAAGTGGCCAAATACTTTTGGCAATATAGTGTATATACATACACAGTATATATATATATATATATATATATATATATATATATATATATATATATATGTCTTAATAAGGTTATCCAAAAAATAGTGCTCGATACCGTAGTAGAGCGCAATATATGTATGTGTGGGGAAAAAAAAATCACAAGACTATTTCATCTCTACAGGCCTGTTTCATGAGGGGGGTACCCTCAATCGTCAGGAGATTTTAATGGGAGCATTCGCATACCATGGTTTATATAGGGCACAGAGTGGGTGGGTACAGGCTGGCCTAGGGGCGTGGTGATTGGTTCATGTGTTACCTAGGAGGTGTTTCCGTCTATGGCGGCATGTTGTTACAATTTCGCTGCGCTTGTTGAGGGATGACAGGTCTGGACGGTAGATAATAAACAGTTGGATGAACAATATACGACAAATCATCTCAAACCACAACAAAACAATTGCAAATGAGCCGTCGACCCCCAGTCAGAACGACTCCAAAACCAACAAAGCATGTAACTGTCGAAAGAAACCTGATTGCCCCCTCAACGGGGGATGCTTACAAACATCAGTTGTCTACCAATCTAAGGTAATACGCAAGGACATTAACACATCCGACACATATGTAGGATTAACCGAGGGTGAATTCAAAACCAGATGGAACAACCACAAGGCTTCTTTCAGGAACAAAAACCTGCGAAATACCACAGAACTCAGCAAACACATTTGGGACCTCAAAGACAATAATGTTGAATATTCAATAACATGGCAAATTCTTGCATCCAGCACACCTTACAATAGTGGTAATAAAAGATGCAACCTATGCTTGAAAGAGAAACTGTTTATTATTTACCGTCCAGACCTGTCATCCCTCAACAAGCGCAGCGAAATTGTAACAACATGCCGCCATAGACGGAAACACCTCCTAGGTAACACATGAACCAATCACCACGCCCCTAGGCCAGCCTGTACCCACCCACTCTGTGCCCTATATAAACCATGGTATGCGAATGCTCCCATTAAAATCTCCTGACGATTGAGGGTACCCCCCTCATGAAACAGGCCTGTAGAGATGAAATAGTCTTGTGATTTTTTTCCCCCACACATACATATATATATATATATATATATATATATATATATATATATATATATATATATATATATATATATATATATATATATATATATATATATATATATATATATATATATATATATATATATATATATATATATATATATATATATAGGTTTTAGGCCATATCACCCATCCCTAATATATATCTATGCGGTGATCTCATCCGATGATATAAAAAAACATTATAACACATAATAACAATGATAATAATAATTGATTTATGATTGAATCGTAGCCCCTGAAAGAGGTGCCCATAGATTGCTACCTTTGCCTTTCAGGCTCTGGCTCCTCCTTGGCACAATCACTCGCCATTGAGGTGTTTTCGTACTATATAATAATAATAATAATAATAATAATAATAATAACTGGGATTTATATAGCGCTTTTCTAAGTACCCAAAGTCGCTTTACATGTAGAACCCATCCGTCATTCACACCTAGTGGTGGTAAGCTACTTTCATAGCCACAGCTGCCCTGGGGCAGAGGTGTGGACTCGAGTCACATGACTTGGACTCGAGTCAGACTCGAGTCATGAATTTGATGACTTTAAACTCGACTTGACAAAATGTAAAAAGACTTGCAACTCGACTTAGACTTTAACATCAATGACTTGTGACTTCACTTGGACTTGAGCCTTTTGAATTGACATGACTTGACATGACTTGCTACTTTCCCCAAAACCCAAAGATGAAAAAGTTATTCGGGAGCGCTCCGTATTTTTCATTGTGTACTTGTCTATCAGCGTTGCGTGTGTCAGCTGGTGTGCTCTCAGTACAACAGCCAATCAAATTAGATCTACTTTGTTTTCATCACACAGCATTCATCCAATCAAATTGCAGGACAACCAACGAAGAAGACATGTCCAAACCACACGCCAGTGAACAAAAAATTATACCTAAAACAATTTTGTTTGGGTATAAAAATTACGAGGTGGTCAACACAAAACGGTTTGCAGTATGCAAAAAAATTACTGATGGAGAGGCAACAACTTCCAACTTCGTCCGGCATTTGAAGTTGCACAAAGAACGGTAAGTTTTGAATGTAAGATAACGTTTATTGGCTAAGTAACGTGACTTTTATTTGCTGTGTAGTTAAATCAGTGAGGCTGTAAACTCACTGCTAACGTTATAACGTTATTGCAAACACGGGAATCTGTTGCAGTTCACTACCTTATTCATACTTTTTGTTCAGTGATTTTTTTTAAGCAGGGTTACGTTAGTCAATATATCACACGTAACGTTAGACGGCGGTCAGCAGCACCGCGTATTTTAGCCACCTAAAAAAAGACAAAAATAGTCAAATAAAGGTCAGTTAAAATGTATACTATGTTATGAATATGTGTACCGTTTTAGCTAGCTTTCTGACATACTGTTGGTTGTTTACCTCAGTGGTTCCCAACCACCGGGCCGCGGCCCCGGTACTGGTCCGTGGATCGATTGGTATCGGGCCGCACAAGAAATATATATATATTTTTTTCTTTTTTTAATTAAATCAACATAAAAAACACAAGATACACTTACAAGTAGTGCACCAACCCAAAACAACTCTCTCCCCCCTTTTGTTCTGGGCATTGAACATGAAGACTCTTCCTTCACTGTTCCGAGTGGCCATGAGAGTCTTGGCAGTGCCTGCCTCCAGTGCTCCAGTGGAGCGAGTTTTCAGCCATGGTGGCATCATACTACGCCCCCATCGTGCACAAATGACTGACAGACTCTTGGCTAATTTGGTCTTTTGCAAATGCAATGCAGCATAGGGCCCTGACATATAAAAAGTACAACTTTTTTGTTATGTTCACGTATATGTCATGTTTTTTCAATGTTAACACTTTTGTACAAATAAGTACATTTGCACTTTATTTTTCAATGTGTTTGTTCTGTAAAGGAATGAGTTAATGTTTAAAATGACTGGTTAATAGTGCTATTATAAAGTGCAATGTCAGCACAATTTTCTTTCCTGCAATTTAAAATGCACTTGTTTTAATAAATAAATACAGCGTTTGAAAAGCATACACAATCTGTGTTAATATATTAGTCTGTGGTTAAAAGGACTTGAAAGGACTCGAAACTCAAAATGCAGGACTTAGGACTTGACTTGAGACTTTCCAGTCTTGACTTTGGACTTGACTCGGGGCTTGCCTGTTTTGACTCGGGACTTGACTCGGACTTGAGGGCAAAGACTTGAGACTTACTTGTGACTTGCAAAACAATGACTTGGTCCCACCTCTGCCCTGGGGTAGACTGACGGAAGCGTGGCTGCAATTTGCGCCAACGGCCCCTCCGACCACCGCCTACCATTCATCATTCAATTCACCGGTGTGAGTGGCACCGGGGGCAAAGGGTGAAGTGTCCCGCCCAAGGACACAACGGCAGCGATTTTTGGATGGTAAGAGGCGGGGAGCGAAACTGCAACCCTCAGGTTTCTGGCACGGTTGCTCTACCCACTACGCCATGCCGCCTATATAAATCAATTTCAATATTATTATTGTAAAAAAAAATATCTGATGGCAGCTTAGTGAGCAAAGAGAACATTCTTCAGCACCACAACAAACCGTGAAGATTGTGTGAAAGAGTTCTCGCCAGTTGATATCTCTTTCCTCAATAACGTCCATCCTTTAGTCCCAAAGTCCAAAAAAACGACATCTGCTTACATAAGTCACGTACTTCTCACGACTCCACTTCCTGTGTTGTCGTGTGTTCTTGTTGACCGTTTAGCGAGCGGGATTGTCCCCCCCCCCCCCAGCCCCCCGGGGACCTGCACGCTCTGCAGCTCCAGACTGCTTGGCTGCACCTCGGCTCCTGAGGGGGTTTTGTTGTGGGTCAGCGGTGACACGAGAGCCCGCTCCAATGCGAGCGCCGTGGGGTGCCCGTGCCAGCGCGCTTGTCGCCCAACATAACATAACGGTGAAAACGGCGGAGATTGTCACATGGAGTCTGTGCGATGACACGGTCCGGGGGGGGGGGGGCAACACTAGCTAGCGTCCGCCCCCCCGGGGAGAAGACTTAGAAGAAGGTGATGTATGCACGCTGTGGACCATTACTCTCACACTTTGCTCCTCCAGAGTGTTGACTCAGTCCAACACTTTATTTACATTTTTTTGCCCCGCTTGCACTTTTTCTCCTGCGGCTGTTGTGTCCACGCTCACATTTCGCTGTGCGGCGGCCATTCTGCGATATTTGTCAACCTTTTCAGGAACGTGATGATGACCCCAACTGGCCTCTGCTAAACCAGAGGTGTCCAAACATGTCGCACTCAGGCTAAAATGTCCCCAACATCACAGCCACAATGTACTGTAGGCCCAAATGTGCCGAGTTGGCGGGACAAGAGGTTTTAGCTTCGTGTTGTGGCGTTAAAATCTAACATCTTAATAATAGACCATACACTCATCTCCCGGGACCAGGCCATACGCCATGTTGGCTTCACGATATGAGAGTTAGAGCTGGACGATTATGGCAAAAATAATAATCACAATTATTATGGGCCTGCTGCCATGCAAGCACCCATTGATGGGCAAGCATTTTAGCTCATTTTGACTGTTTAAAGGCCTACTGAAATGCGATTTTCTTATTTAAACGGGGATAGCAGGTCCATTCTATGTGTCATACTTGATCATTTCGCGATATTGCCATATTTTTGCTGAAAGGATTTAGTAGAGAACATCGACGATAAAGTTCGCAACTTTTGGTCGCTGATAAAAAAAAAAAGCCTTGCCTGTACCGGAAGTAGCAGACGAGTAGCGTGACGTCACAGGTTGTGGAGCTCCTCACATCCGCACATTGTTTACAATCATGGCCACCAGCAGCGAGAGCGATTCGGACCGAGAAAGTGACGATTTCCCCATTAATTTGAGCGAGGATGAAAGATTTGTGGATGAGGAAAGTGAGAGTGAAGGACTAGAGGGCAGTGGGAGCGATTCAGATAGGGAAGATGCTGTGAGAGGCGGGTGGGACCTGATATTCAGCTGGGAATGACTAAAACAGTAAATAAACACAAGACATATATATACTCTATAAGCCACAACACAACCAGGCTTATATTTAATATGCCACAAATTAATCCCGCATAACAAACACCTCCCCCCTCCCGTCCATATAACCCGCCAAGACAACTCAAACACCTGCACAACGCACTCAATCCCACAGCCCAAAGTACCGTTCACCTCCCCAAAGTTCATACAGCACATATATTTCCCCAAAGTCCCCAAAGTTACGTATGTGACATGCACATAGCGGCACGCACGTACGGGCAAGCGATCAAATGTTTGGAAGCCGCAGCTACATGCGTACTCACGGTACCGCGTCTGCGCATCCAACTCATAGTCCTCCTGGTAAGAGTCTCTGTTGTCCCAGTTCTCCACAGGCCAATGGTAAAGCTTGACTGTCATCTTTCGGGAATGTAAACAATGAAACACCGGCTGTGTTTGTGTTGCTGCAGTCGGCCACAATGCACCGCTTCCCACCTACAGCTTTCTTCTTTGCTGTCTCCATTGTTCATTGAACAAATTGCAAAAGATTCACCAACACAGATGTCCAGAATACTGTGGAATTTTGCGATGAAAACAGACAACTTAATAGCTGGCCACCATGCTGTCCCAAAATGTCCTCCACAATCCGTGACGTCACACGCTGACGTCATCATACCGAGACGTTTTCAGCAGGATATTTCGCGCGAAATTTAAAATTGCACTTTAGTAAGCTAACCCGGCCGTATTGGCATGTGTTGCAATGTTAAGATTTCATCATTGATATATAAACTATCAGACTGCGTGGTCGGTAGTAGTGGGTTTCAGTAGGCCTTTAATAATAGACCATACACTCATCTGACGGGACCAGGCCATACGCCACGTTGGCTTCACGAGATGAGAGTTAGAGCTGGACAGCAAAAATAATAATCACGATTGTTATGGGCCTGCTGCCATGCAAGCACCCATTGATGGGCTAGCATTATAGCTAATTTTGACTGTTTAATAGGGGTGTAACGGTACGTGTTTTGTATTGAACCGTTTCAGTACGGGGGCTTCGGTTCGGTACGGGGGTGTACCGAACGAATTTCTAAGCTAAAGTCTTAACAAGCTGCTTTGCTCCTTCTGCCTCTGTCTCAGCACCCAGCATTGTCCCACCCACACAACCATCTGATTGGTACACACAAAGCGGTAACAGCCAATCAGCAGTGCGTATTCAGACTGATGTAGTCAGCGCTTCAGCGTCGAGCAGATAGGTGTTTAGCAGGTGAGCATAAGGCAGCGTACTCTCCCCAAATTATAATAAACACCTCCCAGTCAACTACAAACCCCGTTTCCATATGAGTTGGGAAATTGTGTTAGATGTAAATATAAACGGAATACAATGATTTGCAAATCCTTTTCAACCCATATTCAATTGAATGCACTACAAAGACAAGATATTTGATGTTCAAACTCATAAACTTTATTTTTTTTGCAAATAATAATTAACTTAGAATTTCATGGCTGCAACACGTGCCAAAGTAGTTGGGAAAGGGCATGTTCACCACTGTGTTACATGGCCTTTCCTTTTAACAACACTCAGTAAACGTTTGGGAACTGAGGAGACACCTTTTTTAAGCTTCTCAGGTGGAATTCTTTCCCATTCTTGCTTGATGTACAGCTTAAGTTGTTCAACAGTCCGGGGGATCTCCGTTGTGGTATTTTAGGCTTCATAATGCGCCACACATTTTCAATGGGAGACAGTTCTGGACTACAGGCAGGCCAGTCTAGTACCCGCACTCTTTTACTATGAAGCCACGTTGATGTAACACGTGGCTTGGCATTGTCTTGCTGAAATAAGCAGGGGCGTCCATGGTAACGTTGCTTGGATGGCAACATATGTTGCTCCAAAACCTGTATGTACCTTTCAGCATTAATGGCCCCTTCACAGATGTGTAAGTTACCCATGTCTTGGGCACTAATACACCCCCATACCATCACAGATGCTGGCTTTTACACTTTGCGCCTATAACAATCCGGATGGTTCTTTTCCTTGTTGGTCCGGAGGACACGACGTCCACAATTTCCAAAAACAATTTGAAATGTGGACTCGTCAGACCACAGAACACTTTTCCACTTTGTATCAGTCCATCTTAGATGAGCTCAGGCCCAGCGAAGCCGACGGCGTTTCTGGGTGTTGTTGATAAACGGTTTCCGCCTTGCATAGGAGAGTTTTAACTTGCACTTACAGATGTAGCGACCAACTGTAGTTACTGACAGTTGGTTTCTGAAGTGTTCCTGAGCCCACGTGGTGATATCCTTTACACACTGATGTCGCTTGTTGATGCAGTACAGCCTGAGGTATCGAAGGTCACGGGCTTAGCTGCTTACGTGCAGTGATTTCTCCAGATTCTCTGAACCCTTTGATGATATTACGGACCGTAGATGGTGAAATCCCTAAATTCCTTGCAATAGCTGGTTGAGAAAGGTTTTTCTTAAACCGTTCAACAATTTGCTCACGCATTTGTTGACAAAAGTGGTGACCCTCGCCCCATCCTTGTCTGTGAGCATTTCATGGAATCTACTTTTATACCCAATCATGGCACCCACCTGTTCCCAATTTGCCTGTTCACCTGTGGGATGTTCCAAATAAGTGTTTGATGAGCATTCCTCAACTTTATCAGTATTTATTGCCACCTTTCCCAACTTCTTTGTCACGTGTTGCTGGCATCAAATTCTAAAGTTAATGATTATTTGCAAAAAAAAAAAAAAAAAGTTTATCAGTTTGAACATCAAATATGTTGTCTTTGTAGCATATTCAACTGAATATGGGTTGAAAATGATTTGCAAATCATTGTATTCCGTTTATATTTACACCTAACACAATTTCCCAACTCATATGGAAACGGGGTTTGTACTAGTAACATCACTATGAGCCCGTTGACGTTCTAGAAACTTAAACTGCAGCTCAGCTTGCTCGCAGTCCTGGTTTGAGGTGAAGGCTAATTAGCTTTCAGCGTAGCGTTAGCTCATTTTGAGGTGTGTGTGTGTGTGTGTGTTTGTGTGTGTGTGTGTGTGTGTGTGTGTGTGTGTGTAGTCTCTCCTATTGCTATTGTACTATTTTTTCCAGCTACAGTTACATTAATCATTAGTAACGCAGCAGCCTAATTTTGAATGGCAGGGTCCCTGCTATCACATGTTGATAAAAATATAATATAACATTTACGTAATAAAAATCAACTACAGGCTTCCCAAATGCTGTAATAAATTAAGCATGATGAGTTGACCTGAAACTGTTTAATGTTGCACTTTTTATATTAAGTTGTGTCATTCTATTTATTCTGAGCATCAACTTGAGGCAGTTTAATGTTGATTAACGTAGGCAGAATTATTATAGTGTTCCCAATGTTAAAAGGATAAAGCCATTGTTTACAAATTTGGTAAATAAATAACCAAAAAAATGTATATTTTGTTGTTTTCTTACTGTACCGAAAATGAACCGAACCGTGACCTCTGAACCAAGGTACGTACCGAACCGAAATTTTTGTGTACCGTTTCACCCCTACTGTTTAAACCTAAAAATCATGGATTTTGATACTTGGCACAATCTTAGAAGTATGTTCACTTCTTCTATGTTGGCATGCTAATGTTTTATGTTAGCATTTTAGCAAGTTTTGTATGTTTGAACCTAAAAATCATGGTTTTTGATACTTGGCACCATCCTAAAAGTATGCTAACTCATCCTATTTTAGCATGCTAACATTTTAAGCTCGACTTTTAGCTCATTTTGTTCGTTTAAACCTAAACAAATCATGGTTTTTGATACTTGGTGCCATCTTAAAAGTATATTAACTCATCCTATCTTAGCATGCTAACATTTATGCTAGACTTTTAGCTAATGTTATATGTTTAAACCTAAAAATCCTGGATTTTGATACTTGGCACAATCTTGGAAGTATGTTTACTTCTCCTATTTTGGCATGCTAATATTTTATGTTAGCATTTTAACTCATTTTGTTCGTTTAAACCTAAAAATCCTGGATTTTGATACTTGGCACAATCTTGGAAGTATGTTTACTTCTCCTATATTGGCATGCTAATATTTTATGTTAGCATTTTAACTCATTTTGTTTGTTTAAACCTAAAAATCCTGGATTTTGATACTTGGCACAATCTTGGAAGTATGTTCACTTCTCTTATGTTGGCATGCTAATGTTTTATGCTAGCATTTTAACTCATTTTGTTCGTTTAAACCTAAAAATCGTGGATATTGAAACTTGGCACAATCTTAGAAGTATGTTCACTTCTCCTATGTTAGCACGCTAATGTTTTATGCAAGCATTTTAGCTCATTTTGTTCGTTTAAACCTAAAAATCATAGATTTTGATACTTGGCACAATCTAAGATGTATGTTCACTTCTTATGTTAGCATTTTAGCAAGTTTTGTATGTTTGAACCTAAAAATCATGGTTTTTGATACTTGGCACCATCCTAAAAGTATGCTAACTCATCCTATTTTAGCATGCTAACATTTTAAGCTCGACTTTTAGCTCATTTTGTTCGTTTAAACCTAAACAAATCATGGTTTTTGATACTTGGCGCCGTCTTAAAAGTATATTAACTCATCCTATCTTAGCATGCTAACATTTATGCTAGACTTTTAGCTAATGTTATATGTTTAAACCTAAAAATCCTGGATTTTGATACTTGGCACAATCTTGGAAGTATGTTTACTTCTCCTATATTGGCATGCTAATATTTTATGTTAGCATTTTAACTCATTTTGTTCGTTTAAACCTAAAAATCCTGGATTTTGATACTTGGCACAATCTTAGAAGTATGTTCACTTCTCTTATGTTGGCATGCTAATGTTTTATGTTAGCATTTTAACTCATTTTGTTCGTTTAAACCTAAAAATCCTGGATTTTGATACTTGGCACAATCTTAGAAGTATGTTCACTTCTCTTATGTTGGCATGCTAATGTTTTATGCTAGCATTTTAACTCATTTTGTTCGTTTAAACCTAAAAATCCTGGATTTTGATACTTGGCACAATCTTAGAAGTATGTTCACTTCTCTTATGTTGGCATGCTAATGTTTTATGCTAGCATTTTAACTCATTTTGTTCGTTTAAACCTAAACAAATCATGGTTTTTGATACTTGGTGCCATCTTAAAAGTATATTAACTCATCCTATCTTAGCATGCTAACATTTATGCTAGACTTTTAGCTAATGTTATATGTTTAAACCTAAAAATCCTGGATTTTGATACTTGGCACAATCTTGGAAGTATGTTTACTTCTCCTATATTGGCATGCTAATATTTTATGTTAGCATTTTAACTCATTTTGTTCGTTTAAACCTAAAAATCCTGGATTTTGATACTTGGCACAATCTTGGAAGTATGTTTACTTCTCCTATATTGGCATGCTAATATTTTATGTTAGCATTTTAACTCATTTTGTTCGTTTAAACCTAAAAATCCTGGATTTTGATACTTGGCACAATCTTAGAAGTATGTTCACTTCTCTTATGTTGGCATGCTAATGTTTTATGCTAGCATTTTAACTCATTTTGTTCGTTTAAACCTAAAAATCGTGGATATTGAAACTTGGCACAATCTTAGAAGTATGTTCACTTCTCCTATGTTAGCACGCTAATGTTTTATGCAAGCATTTTAGCTCATTTTGTTCGTTTAAACCTAAAAATCATAGATTTTGATACTTGGCACAATCTAAGATGTATGTTCACTTCTTCTATGTTGACATGCTAATGTTTTTTTGCTAGCATTTTAGCTAATTTTGTTCGTTTAAACCTAAAAAATCATGTTTTTTTTTAATTCTAGGCACCAGCTTAAAAGTATGCTAACTCATTCTATTTTAGCAAGCTAATGTTAGCATGCTAACATTTTATGCTAGACTTTTAGCTAATTTTTTATGTTTAAACTTAAAAATCATGGTTTTTGTGGTCGTCTCCACATTGTTTAGTTTAGGGCGTGTTTCTGGGAGGAATGAGCGCTACTGGACACATTTTTTCCTAAACAAATATTCCTTATCCTCAAAATGACAGCATATCACTCACATTGATGCCAATTTTCCTAAAATGTTGCGATTAACAGCGTTTAATGGCCAATTCTGTTATTCTGTCAACGGTTACGTGAATGCGAAAAACATACTTTTTTGTTGAGTATGATACCCTAATAATGTGATCAAATGTGTGCTATTTTAGGGTTATTTTTATAGGTTATTTTGTCTAAACTTTGGCCTCTGGAGTCTACTTTTCTTCAGAAGGGACACAGTTCACTCGGGTTTTGACTAGAACACAGTAGGCGTTTAAAGGGACCAATCAGAAAGGAGGGAAGTTGCTAGGCTGTGCTCACACACAAAGTTTGGTTTTAACTAGCGAGGTTTTTGGCACAGTTTTGACGCCGTATGTCACACCCCTACTTGACAATTAACATGCTGAGGGATAATAAGAAAATTGGCCCAGGGGCCTTACTTTGGACACATGTTATCAATACTTCTATATTATTTTCTGTTACGCGCCCCCCCAGGAAAGAAGAAAACATTGCGGTCCCACCTATAAAATTGTATAAGTACACCTCTGCATAACAAAGTCCCCTATTTAACATCAAAGAAAGAAATATTGATCAACTTAAAACAAAGAATATCTTTGTTAACGTTGTTTTTTTTTACTGTACATTCAAAGTACATCAATTTGCCTGGAAAAAGAAAATCCTATTTAAACTATAAAAAATGTTTTTACCGACTTGAACCATTTGATATTGAAAATAAAATAAAATAAATCTCAATTAATAATGATAAATTAAAATTGATTCAGAAGCACAATTTATAACACACTTTAACCTACAATTAAAAAAAAAAAATTTAAACTATTGGTGCAAATGTTTTAATCAAACTGAGGAAGTCAGGATTAATGGCTAAAAAATGTACGTTCTTATGTGCACAGCTTTTCCAAACAGGGTTTGAAGCATGATACTGATAAAGCATGTTACTTGGGGTCACAAATAAGTGCTCTAAAACGCAGGCTATGTGTTAAAACAATGTCCAAAGCAACAGGTGGCGCTCTCCCCTCTAAACATGTTTATCTTAGTTGAAACGCACAACTGGGTCCTAAACTGCTGGACTTGTTTGATTGGAAATTCCTCTCCAGTCCTGTAGGAGGCAGTAATAAGCAGGTCTGCATCCCCGCTCGGCCCTCAATATAACTTTCAGCGCCACAAAAAGGCGGATAAATCCTGGTTTTATAGCAGGTCGGTGTCAAATTAGACGGATCAAACACGTAATCTTCCACCTGAGCTGATCCGCCCCGAGCTCACAACCGCTGGTTTGATCCCGGGAATTCTCCCATCCGATTACTAATGAGGCCTGACCTCGCTTAGATTCCCCACCGGCTTCTCTCAGGCTGGTACCCGAGGGCCTGGCTGTTCAAGTCAAGACAACGGTTTAGACCAGGGATGTCCAAAGTGCGGCCCGGGGGGGGGCAACTGTGGCCCCCAGTTAATTTTTTAGCGGCCTCTGGCACATTCTACAAATACTAATGAAAAAAATGAAAATGTGAAATAAAATTAATTCTCTAAACTAAGAATTAAGTCCCTGGATTGACTTAAGTTGTTTTCACTGAGGGCCACATTGCAGTTATGGGTGCCCTCAAAGGGCCGCTTATTACCGTGCAAACCTGTGAATATAAACGCACGGTGAATTACCTCATAATATTATTGTACAATTGCCAATGCAAGACTGTAATAAGTCTTTAGATTGTGCAGAAAAATTAAATTTGTATGTATACATGTGTATATATATATCCATCCATCCATTTTCTACCGCTTATTCCCTTTGGGGTCGCGGGGGGCGCTGGAGCCTATCTCAGCTACAATCGGGCGGAAGGCGGGGTACACCCTGGACAAGTCGCCACCTCATCGCAGGTGTATATATATATATGTATATATATACAGTGTGTGTATATATATGTATATTTATACAGTGTGTGTATATATATTTATATATATATACAGTGTGTGTATGTACTGTATGTGTATATATGTGTATATATATATATATATATATATATATGTATATATATATATATGTATATATACCGTATGTGTATATATGTATATATGTATATAAACCGTATGTGTATATATATGTGTGTATGTGTATATATATATGTATATATACCGTATGTGTATATATGTGTGTATGTGTATATATATGTATATATACTGTATGTGTATATATGCATGTATGTGTGTATATATATATATATATATATATATATATATATATATATATATATATATATATATATATACAGTATATACACATATATTCACATACGGTATATATATATATATATATATATGTATGTATATATATATATATATATATACAGTATATACACATATATACACATACGGTATATATATATATATATATATATACATACACATACAGTACATACACACACTGTATATACATACATATATATACACACACTGAATGAGTGTGTGTATATAGATATATATGAGTTGGGAAATTGTGTTGGATGTAAATATAAACGGAATACAATGATGTGCAAATCCTTTTCAACCCATATTCAATTGAATGCACTACAAAGACAAGATAGTTGATGTTCAAACTCATAAACTTTTTTTTTTTTTTTTGCAAATAATAATTAACTTAGAATTTCATGGCTGCAACACGTGCCAAAGTAGTTGGGAAAGGGCATGTTCACCACTGTGTTACATCACCTTTTCTTTAAACAACACTCAATAAACGATTGGGAACTGAGGAAACTAATTGTTGAAGCTTTGAAAGTGGAATTCTTTCCCATTCTTGTTTTATGTAGAGCCGGGGTCTCGTATTTTACGCTTCATAATGCGCCACACATTTTCGATGGGAGACAGGTCTGGACTGCAGGCGGGGCAGGAAAGTACACGCACTCTTTTTTTTACGAAGCCACGCTGTTGTAACACGTGCTGAATGTGGCTTGGCATTGTCTTGCTGAAATAAGCAGGGGCGTCCATGAAAAAGACGGCGCTTAGATGGCAGCATATGTTGTTCCAAAACCTGTATGTACCTTTCAGCATTAATGGTGCCTTCACAGATGTGTAAGTTACCCATGCCTTGGGCAGTAATGCACCCCCATACCATCACAGATGCTGGCTTTTGAACTTTGCGTCGATAACAGTCTGGATGGTTCGCTTCCCCTTTGGTCCGGATGACACGATGTTGAATATTTCCAAAAACAATTTGAAATGTGGACTCGTCAGACCACAGAACACTTTTCCACTTTGCATGAGTCCATCATAGATGATCTCGGGCCCAGAGAAGCCGGCGGCGTTTCTGGATGTTGTTGATAAATGGCTTTCACTTTGCATAGGAGAGGTTTAACTTGCACTTACAGATGTAGCGACGAACTGTATTTACTGACAGTGGTTTTCTGAAGTGTTCCTGACCCCATGTGGTGATATCCTTTAGAGATTGATGTCGGTTTTTGATACAGTGCCGTCTGAGGGATTGAAGGTCGCGGTCATTCAATGTTGGTTTCCGGCCATGCCGCTTACGTGGAGTGATTTCTCCAGATTCTCTGAACCTTTTGATGATATTATGGACCGTAGATGTTGAAATCCCTAAATTTCTTGCAATTGCACTTTGAGAAACGTTGTTCTTAATTTGTTTGACTATTTGCTCACGCAGTTGTGGACAAAGGGGTGTACCTCGCCTCATCCTTTCTTGTGAAAGACTGAGCATTTTTTGGGAAGCTGTTTTTATACCCAATCATGGCACCCACCTGTTCCCAATTAGCCTGCACACATGTGGGATGTTCCAAATAAGTGTTTGATGAGCATTCCTCAACTTTATTAGTATTTGTTGCTACCTTTCCCAACTTCTTTGTCACGTGATGCTGGCATCAAATTCTAAAGTTAATGATTATTTGCAAAAAAAAAATTTTTTTTATCAGTTTGAACATCAAACATGTTGTCTTTGTAGCATATTCAACTGAATATGGGTTGAAAATGATTTGCAAATCATTGTATTCCGTTTATATTTACATCTAACACAATTTCCCAACTCATATGGAAACGGGGTTTGTATATACATGTGTATATATACACACTACATTGCCAAAAGTATTTGGCCACCCATCCAAATGATCAGAATCAGGTGTCCTAATCACTTGGCCCGGCCACAGGTGTATAAAATCAAGCACTTAGGCATGGAGACTTGTTTCTACAAACATTTGTGAAAGAATGGGCCGCTCTCAGGAGCTCAGTGATTTCCAGCGTGGAACTGTCATAGGATGTCACCCACACTGGTTTAAAAATCCAGTCGTGAAATTTCCTCGCTCCTAAATATTCCAAAGTCAACTGTCGGCTTTATTAAAAGAAAATGGAAGAGTTTGGGAACAACAGCAACTCAGCCCTTAAGAAGTAGGCCACGTAAACTGACAGAGAGGGGTCAGCGGATGCTGAAGCGCATAGTGCAAAGAGGTTGCGGACTTTCTGCACAGTCAGTTTCTACAGAGCTCCAAACTTCGTGTGACCTTCCAATTAGCCCACGTACAGTACGCAGAGAATTTCATGGAATGGGTTTCCATGGCCGAGCAGCTGCATCTAAGCCATCCATCACCAAGTCCAATGCAAAGCGTTGGATGTAGTGGTGTAAAGCACGCCGCCACTGGACTCTAGAGCAGTGGAGACGCGTTCTCTGGAGTGATGAATCACGCTTTTCCATCTGGCGATCTGATGGATGAGTCTGGGTTTAGAGGTTGCCAGGGGAACGGTACATTTCGGACTGCATTGTGGAGGAGGAATTATGGTGCGGGGTTGTTTTTCAGGAGTTGGGCTTGGCCCCTTAGTTCCAGTAAAAGGAACTTTGAATGCTCCAGGATACCAAAACATTTTGGACAATTCCATACTCCCAACCTTGTGGGAACAGTTTGGAGCGGGCCCCATCCTCTTCCAACATGACTGTGCACCAGTGCACAAAGCAAGATCCATAAATACATGAATGACAGAGTCTGGTGTGGATGAACTTGACTGACCTGCATAGAGTCCTGACCTGAACCCAATAGAACACCTTTGGGATGAATTAGAACGGAGACTGAGAGCCAGGCCTTCTCGACCAACATCAGTGTGTGACCTCACCAAGGCGCTTTTGGAAGATGGTCTAAAACTCCTATAAACACACTCCACAACCTTGTGGACAGCCTTCCCAGAAGAGTTGAAGCTGTAATAGCTGCAAAAGTTGGACCGACATCATATTGAACTCTATGGGTTAGGAATGGGATGCCACTTCAAGTTCATATGTGAGTAAAGGCAGGTGGCCAAATACTTTTGGCAATATAGTGTATACATATATATATATATATATATATATATATATATATATATATATATATATATATATATATATATATATATATATATATATATATATATATATATGCATAAATGTGTATATATATATGCATAAATGTGTATATATATATATATATGCATAAATGTATATATATATACATTTATGCATATATATATATATATGTATGTGTATATATATGTATATATATTTGTATATATGTTTATATATATATATATATATATATATATATATATGTATATATATGTATGTATATATGTATATATATGTATATATATATATATATATATACTGTATATGTATCTATATATATGTATATATATATATACATTATATATATATATGTATGTATATATATATATATATATATATATATATATATATATATATATATATATATATATATATATATATATATATATATATATATATATATATCCATCCATCCATTTTGTACCGCTTATTCCCTTCGGGGTCGCGGGGGGCGCTGGAGCCTATCTCAGCTACAATCGGGCGGAAGGCGGGGTACACCCTGGACAAGTCACCACCTCATCGCAGGGCCTTTATATATGTATATGTATATATATACATATATATATATATATATATATATATATCCATCCATCCATTTTCTAGCGCTTATTCCCTTCGGGGGTCGCGGGGGGCGCTGGAGCCTATCTCAGCTAAAATCGGGCGGAAGGCGGGGTACACCCTGGACAAGTCACCACCTCATCGCAGGGCCTTTATATATATATATGTATATATATATACATATATATATATATATATACATATCCATCCATCCATCCATTTTCTACCGCTTATTCCCTTCGGGCTCGCGGGGGGCGCTGGAGCCTATCTCAGCTAAAATCGGGCGGAAGGCGGGGTACACCCTGGACAAGTCACCACCTCATCGCAGGGTCTTTATATATGTATATATATATATATATATATATATATATATATGTATATATATATATATATATATATATATATATATATATATATATATATATATATATATATATATATATATATATATATATATATATATATATATATATATATATATATATATATATATATATATATGGGCTTCACGGTGGCAGAGGGGTTAGTGCATCTGCCTCACAATACGAAGGTCCTGAGTAGTCTTGGGTTCAATCCCGGGCTCGGGATCTTTCTGTGTGGAGTTTGCATGTTCTCCCCGTGACTGCGTGGGTTCCCTCCGGGTACTCCGGCTTCCTCCCACTTCCAAAGACATGCACCTGGGGATAGGTTGATTGGCAACACTAAATTGGCCCTAGTGTGTGGATGTGAGTGTGAATGTTGTCTGTCTATCTGTGTTGGCCCTGCGATGAGGTGGCGACTTGTCCAGGGTGTACTCCGCCTTTCGCCTGATTGTAGCTGAGATAGGCTCCAGCGTCCCCCGCAACCCCAAAGGGAATAAGCGGTAGAAAATGGATGGATGGGATATATATATATATATCCATCCATCCATTTTCTACCGCTTATTCCCTTCGTGGTCGCGGGGGGCGCTGGAGCCTATCTCAGCTAAAATCGGGCGGAAGGCGGAGTACACCCTGGACAAGTCACCATCTCATCGCAGGGCCTTTATATATATATATGTATATATATATACATATAAATATATATGTATATGACATTTTTCGAGGTTAAAGGAAGTCCTAAAGGTTGAAAAAAACCTATATACAGTGGAACCTCAAACAAGCATAGCGTCACATACTGCTAGCGTTAGCACAAACTAGCAGTCAGCTTGTGTTTTTCTAAGGTCCACTCTGGCATTTTTTCCCCAAATAACTCTGGTCTTATCGCGGTTAAAAAGATTGGTAGAAATCCCTCTTCACGAATAAAATCCAGTTTGAAGAATCAGCGTTGTCAGAGCAGTTTGGCTGTGAAAGACGGCTCCTCTTTTTAAACTTTTCCAAACACCCAGGGCTCGTCCTAAGTTGTTCTTTCGTGCTGGTTCCTGCATGCTCACTCTTGGACATCAAGTCACCATATAAATGGCGAGCCATATCTGGAATGATAGCCTGGGGAAGGCTATCGCCGGCTGGCTGCTTCTCGTTTAGCTCCACGAGGAACATCTTATCTACATGGTCTTCTCTCTGTCCTTGCCAAGATATCAAAGTCAGCGACCATTAAAACCTCCTTTTTGATACTTGCTGATACCTGCTAGGCTAGTACTCCAAGCAAAACGTAAACAGGAAGTGACGTCTGGGGCCCGCCTCTTCAAAATGGCGTTTTACAAAATGAATAAGTAAATAAACAAATGAATGGAATGACTGTAGACAGAGACATTGGTCGCACACCGAGGCATATTTGGCTCCATCTCAACGTTCATAGACCAAAAAGAACACAAATAAAGGCGTTCGTGAATTGAGGTTCCGCTGTATTGTACAGTGGAACCTCAATTTACGGACCTAATTGGCAGAGGTGGGACCAAGTCATTGTTTTGCAAGTCACAAGTAAGTCTCAAGTCTTTGCCCTCAAGTCTCGAGTCAAGTCCCGAGTCAAGACAGGCAAGTCCCGAGTCAAGTCCAAAGTCCTGCATTTTGAGTTTCGAGTCCTTTCAAGTCCTTTTTAACCACAGACTAATATATTTACACAGATTGTGTATGCTTTTAAAACACTGTATTTATTTATTAAAACAAGTGCATTTGAAATTGCAGGAAAAAGTATAGTGCTGACATTGCACTTTATAATAGCACTATTAACCAGTCATTTTAAACAGTTAACTCATTCCTTTACAGAATAAACACATTTGAAAAAACAAGTGCAACTGTACTTGTTTGCACAAACGTGTTAACATTGTATTTCCATGGCATATTGCATTGTAACTAGTTCCACAGCAGTTTATTTCCTGTTCTTACCTTATCTTATTGATCTCATCTCATACTGTATGTGTGTTGATGTGTGCGTACACATGAAAAACACAACAAATATATGAACATAACAATGAACAGAGTTGTACTTTTTAGATGTCAGGGCCCAATGCAATATGTACACATATTCTTAATATAGTATACATTTTAACTGACCTTTATTTGACTATGTTTGTCTTTTTGTAGGTGGCTAAAATATGCGGTGCTGCTGACCGCCGTCTAACGTTATGTTACTGTGTGTGATACATTGACTAACGTAACGTTACTGTGTGTGATACATTGACTAACGTAACGTTACTGTGTGTGATACATTGACTAACGTAAGCGTTATGTGTAGGTACCTCATGCAACCCTGCTTAAAAAAAAATCACTTGACAAAAAGTATGAATAAGGTAGCGAACTGCAGTGGACGCAACAGATTGCCGTGTTTGCGATGACGTTATAACCATAGACATCTTATAAGTAGACGCAGCATTGGCTGCTGTGACGCGAGCAATTTGGCCGCCATCTTGAAGTGGTGATGAGGAGCCGGCGAGCAGCCTAAACTGACAGTTGACAGGTAGAAAACAAAGATGCCGGGCTGGTGTTCAGCGTTTTCCTGCTCAAATGAGCGGACTGTTGAAAATAGGAATTGGGGGATTACTTTTCACAAGTAAGATTTAACATTAACGTACTATTGGTTGTATTTTGTGAGAAGAATATTACCACAGAGTTGAGAAGGAGCAAAGATCTTCAATATTTGTATGTGAAAATCACAAAGAAATCTTCTGGGGGAGGATGACGCCCCTACAGGGGTTTGGTTGAAGCTGTAATAGCTCCGCCTGCAGCTCGTGCAGAACTCTGCTGCTCGTCTGCTAACACAGACCCGCAGACGTGAGCACATCACCCCTATTTTAGCGTCCCTTCACTGGCTCCCTGTGCGTTACCGAATACATTTTAAACTCCTTTTATTTGTTTTTAAATGTCTAAACAACCTCGCGCCAACCTATCTCTCCGACCTCCTTCAGCCTTACTGCCCCACCCGATCCTTAAGATCAGCCGATCAGCTGCTGTTGACGGTCCCTGACACAAGGCTGAAGCTTAGAGGTGACAGAGCTTTCGCCGTTGCTGCTCCCAAGCTCTGGAACGACCTACCTCTGAGTGTTAGACAAGCCTCCTCTCTTCCTGTTTTTAAATCTCTCTTAAAAACATACTTTTATTCCATGGCTTTTAACACTGAGTGATATCCATCCTGCAATGGCGCCCCATAATACACCTGCTGTGATCCTGTTTTTATGTTTTTATGTTTTTATTAATTCTATTTTAATTATTTATTTTTTATCGTGTTCTGTTTGTGTTGTGTTGTGTTTGCTCGGTACTCGTTTTATCTTTTAACCTGCTCATTGTACAGCACTTTGGCTACCCCTGTGGTAAATTTTAAATGTGCTCTATAAATAAAGTTGATTTGATTTGATTTGATTTGGTTTACAAACTTTCAGCCCCACCTAAAACAAAATTCACCAGCCGCCACTGATTATGATGCATTCTCATTTAAGACAATACTTTTTTAACAGTATAATTGTAACCATAAATAAGTCTTCAAGTAACAATATTCAAATACTAACATTGTTGGGTAAAACATAATTTGCTTTTATTCTGAATCCAGTGAAACAGATTGGTGGTTTTAGCTGATATAAAGACTTTCAGGTGTTTATATATGTTTATGTTGAAGTATTTGGCAGACACTTTTATCCAAAGCGACATACATCAAAAATACATATAAAACAATCACTGCAAACATTATCATTTAAGGGAAGAATGTAATACAAAATATCAATACAAAGTGTCAAGATAGAATAAACTCTCTGCTGCTGCAGCAACAGAGATACAGTCTATAGGTTCCTAAGATATATAGATATCTAATGTATTCATACATTGTTTATGTAGGATATACGCATGTATATAAAACCTAATCATATTGTTTCTTCAACTTAAAAATAGCTGACCGTTTTTCCCCCCCTTCTCTGGGATTATATTCCCAGTTTTGATCTCGGACGTCTGGTCACTTATAGCATATACGAATATTCTATTACTGTTAAGCAAACTATGAATAATAAAACACGCAAAAACATGTGTCATATCATAGCTACACGTATGACAAAAAAGCGGGTGAAAATCAGTGGTATTCAGTGAGGTAAAATGAATTAAATGCGCTGACAGTTCATTGCTCCTGCCAAATGAATTGCACTGAGTGGAGCAGATCACCACTCCAAGATGGCGGCCCCGCGTCTCGTCAGCGCCAGTAGGCAGTAGCGCTCCATGATGCGTCTACTTATAAGATGTCTATGGTTATAACGTTAGCAGCGAGTTTACAGCCTCACTGATTTAACTACACAGCAAATAAAAGTCACGTTACTTAGCCAATAAACGTTATCTTACATTCAAAACTTACCGTTCTTTGTGCAACTTCAAATGTCGAACGAAGTTGGAAGTTGTTGCGTCTCCGTCTGTAATATTCAAACTGCATGTTTAGCATACTGCAATTCCTTTTTTGTTGACCAAGTCGAAGTTTTTATACCCGAATGAAACCAACTTTGGCATAAATTTTTCTCACTTGCGCATTGTTTGACAACTCTCGTTCTTTGGTTTTCCTGCAATTTGATTGGATGAATGCTGTGTGATGAAAACAACGTAGTCCTAATTTGATTGGCTATTGTACTGAGAGCACACAAGCTGACAGGAACAACACGCTGACAGACACGTACAAAATGAAAGGAACAGAGCGCTCCTGAATAACTTTTTAATCTTTGGGTTTTGGGGAAAGTAGCAAGTCATGTCAAGTCAAAAGGCTCAAGTCCAAGTGAAGTCACAAGTCATTGATGTTAAAGTCTAAGTCGAGTTGCAAGTCTCTTTACATTTTGTCAAGTCGAGTCTAAAGTCATCAAATTCATGACTCGAGTCTGACTCGAGTCCAAGTCACGTGACTCGAGTCCACACCTCTGCTAATTGGTTTCTTGAACATGCTTCGCCAACCGAACTGTTTGTATAGTGAAACAGATTTTCCCATAAACAATGTAAACATGAATAATTGGCTCTAAAAGTCCCCATTTTATATTGAAAAATGCACACTTTGAATACACTGTAATGTGTATATATGTATATGTATATATATATGCATATATATATATATATATATATATATATATATATATATATATATATATATATTTATGTATATATGTATGTGTATATGTGTATGTGTATATGTATATGTACAGTATATATATATATACATACATATATGTATATATGTGTATATATACATGTATATATGTATGTATGTATGTGTATATATATATATATATATATATATATATATATATATATATATACTGTATATATATAATATGTATATATATATATATATATATATATATATATATATATATATATATATATATAAAATATATATAATATATGTATATAATATATATATATATATATATATATATATATATATATATATATATATATATATATATATATATATATACAGTACAGGCCAAAAGTTTGGTCTAACCTTCTCATTTAATGCGTTTTCTTTATTTTCATGACTATTTACATTGCAGATTGTCACTGAAGGCATCAAAACTATGAATGAACACATGTGGAGTTATGTACTTAACAAAAAAAGGTAAAATAACTGCAAACATGTTTTATGTTCTAGTTTCTTCAAAATAGCCACCCTTTGCTCTGATTACTGCTTTGCACACTCTTGGCATTCTCTCCATGAGCTTCAAGAGGTAGTCACCTGAAATGGTTTTCACTTCACAGATGTCATAGTTTTGATGCGTTCAGTGACAATCTACAATGTAAATAGTCATGAAAATAAAGAAAATGCATTGAAATGAGAAGGTGTGGTGAGTTTCCAATAATTTCTACAACTCTTTTTTTTTTTGTGATAGAGTGATTGGAGCACATACTTGTTTGTCACAAAAAACATTCATGAAGTTTGGTTCTTTTATGAATTTATTATGGGTCTACTGAAAATGTGTCAAATCTCTTGGGTCAAAAGTATACATACAGCAATGTTAATATTTGGTTACATGTCACTTGGCAAGTTTTACTGCAATAAGGCGCTTTTGGTAGCCATCCACAAGCTTCTGGCAAGATTTTGCTTGAATTGTTGACCACTCCTCTTGACAAAATTGGTGCAGTTCAGCTAAATGTGTTGGTTTTCTGACATGGACTTGTTTCTTCAGCATTGTGGCCAAACAGCTCAACAACAACAACAGCCAGCTTAACTGCCAATGCGTCCGCACACACACAAAAGTCTTTTTGGTGCTCTTCAAAATGTTACCAAACAGGTTCATACAATTAAAAAAACAAATTAGGAAAATCCTTTTACCTTGTGACTTTGAATAATTGTGGCATTTGTTGAACAGTCTGGGAGTGGTAAACAAGCTTAGCGTCACCTTCCAGATACTGCTAGCGATAGCACGAAATGCATTCTTTTTCGCTGTAATAAAGGTCCCCTCTGGCATATTTTTCCAAAAAAGTCTGGTCTTATCACAGTTGAAAAGGTCGGTAGAAATCCCCCTTCGCTGATAAAATCCTTGAAGCGCCAGCTTTGTCTGAGCGGCCTCGCCTCGGCTCCTCTTTTTAAACTTTTCCAAACGCCCACGGCCCGTCCTAAATTGTTTTTCCGTTCCGTTCCAGCATGCTCGCTTTTGGACATCAAGTCGCCCATATAAGTGGTGAGCCTTCTCTCAAATGATAGCCTCGGGAATGCTATCGTCGGTTAGCTGCTTCTCATCTCTCCAAACTAGCAACAGCTTTTTCACCATATAAACCTCTTTTTTTTTTTTTTTTTTTTTGTAAATGGTTGCAATTGTGAACTTGTTTCTTCCATATTTGTGAGCCAATCCATGTGCTATTGGCGCCACCACAGTACAGCGTAAACAGGATGTGACAGGAAGTGTACAGGAAGTGATGTCATCACAATGGCAGCATATTTAAAACGTTTGTAGATGGAAAAGAATGCAAATAGAGGCGTTGGTGAATGGAGGTTCCACTATTTTGCTTTTGAAACGTAAAAATTAGGGATGTCCGATAATGGCTTTTTGCCGATATCTGATATTCTGATATTGTCCAACTCTTTAATTACCGATACCGATATCAAGTAGGGATGTCCGATAATGGCTTTTTGCCGATATCCGATATTCCGATATTGTCCAACTCTTTAATTACAGATACCGATATCAACTAGGGATGTCCGATAATGGCTTTTTGCCGATATCTGATATTGTCCAACTCTTTAATTACCGATACCGTTATCAACCGATGTATGCAGCCGTGGAATTAACACATTATTATGCCTAATTTGGACAACCAGGTATGGTGATGATAAGGTACTTTTTAAAAAAATTAATAAAATAAGATAAATTAAAAACATTTTCTTGAATAAAAAAGAAAGTAAAACAATATAAAAAACAGTTACATAGAAACTAGTAATTAATGAAAATGAGTCAAATTAACTGTTAAAGGTTAGTACTATTAGTGGACCAGCAGCACGCACAATTATGTTTACTTACGGACTGTATCCCTTGCAGACTGTATTGATATATATTGATATATAATGTAGGAACCAGAATATTAATAACAGAAAGAAACAACCCTTTTGTGTGAATGAGTGTAAATGGGGAAGGGAGGTTTTTTGGGTTGGTGCACTAATTGTAAGTGTATCTTGTGTTTTTTATGTTGATCTAATAAAACAAAAATTTAAAAAAAGATACTGATAATAAAAAAAAACGATACCGATCATTTCCGATATTACATTTTAACGCACTTATCGGCAGGCCGATATTATCGGACATCCCTAATATCAACCGATACCGATATCAACCGATACTGATATATACAGTCGTGGAATCAACACATTATTATGCCTAATTTGGACAACCAGGTATGGTGAAGAAAAGGTCCTTTTTTTAAAATATTAATAAAATAAAATATGATAAATTAAAAACATTTTCTTGAATAAAAAAGGAAAGTAAAACAATGTAAAAACAGTTACATAGAAACTAGTAATTAATGAAAATTAGTCAAATTAACTGCTAAAGGTTAGTACTATTAGTGGACCAGCAGCACGCACAATTATGTTTACTTACGGACTGTATCCCTTGCAGACTGTATTGATATATATTGATATATAATGTAGGAACCAGAATATTAATAACAGAAAGAAACAACCCTTTTGTGTGAATGAGTGTAAATGGGGGAGGGAGGTTTTTTGGGTTGGTGCACTAATTGTAAGTGTATCTTGTGTTTTTTATGTTGATCTAATAAAACAAAAATTTAAAAAAAGATACTGATAATAAAAAAAAACGATACCGATCATTTCCGATATTACATTTTAACGCACTTATCGGCAGGCCGATATTATCGGACATCCCTAATATCAACCGATACCGATATCAACCGATACTGATATATACAGTCGTGGAATCAACACATTATTATGCCTAATTTGGACAACCAGGTATGGTGAAGAAAAGGTCCTTTTTTTAAAATATTAATAAAATAAAATATGATAAATTAAAAACATTTTCTTGAATAAAAAAGGAAAGTAAAACAATGTAAAAACAGTTACATAGAAACTAGTAATTAATGAAAATTAGTCAAATTAACTGCTAAAGGTTAGTACTATTAGTGGACCAGCAGCACGCACAATTATGTTTACTTACGGACTGTATCCCTTGCAGACTGTATTGATATATATTGATATATAATGTAGGAACCAGAATATTAATAACAGAAAGAAACAACCCTTTTGTGTGAATGAGTGTAAATGGGGGAGGGAGGTTTTTTGGGTTGGTGCACTAATTGTAAGTGTATCTTGTGTTTTTTATGTTGATCTAATAAAAAAATTTAAAAAACCATACCGACAATAAAAAAAAAACGATATCGATAATTTCCGATATTACATTTTAACGCATTTATCGGCCGATATTATCGGACATCCCTAATATCAACCGATACCGATATCAACCGATACTGATATATACAGTCGTGGAATTAACACATTATTATGCCTAATTTGGACAACCAGGTATGGTGAAGAAAAGGTCCTTTTTTTAAAATATTAATAAAATAAAATAAGATAAATAAATTAAAAACATTTTCTTGAATAAAAAAGAAAGTAAAACAATATAAAAAACAGTTACATAGAAACTAGTAATTAATGAAAATTAGTCAAATTAACTGTTAAAGGTTAGTACTATTAGTGGACCAGCAGCACGCACAATTATGTTTACTTACGGACTGTATCCTTTGCAGACTGTATTGATATATATTGATATATAATGTAGGAACCAGAATATTAATAACAGAAAGAAACAACCCCTTTGTGTGAATGGGGGAGGGAGGTTTTTGGGTTGGTGCACTAATTGTAAGTGTATCTTGTGTTTTTTATGTTGATCTAATAAAACAAAAATTTTAAAAAAGATACCGATAATAAAAAAAAACGATACCGATCATTTCCGATATTACATTTTAACGCACTTATCGGCAGGCCGATATTATCGGACATCCCTAATATCAACCGATACCGATATCAACCGATATATGCAGTCGTGGAATTAACACATTATTATGCCTAATTTGGACAACCAGGTATGGTGAAGAAAAGGTCCTTTTTTAAAATATTAATAAAATAAAATATGATAAATTAAAAACATTTTCTTGAATAAAAAAGAAAGTAAAACAATATAAAAAACAGTTACATAGAAACTAGTAATTAATGAAAATGAGTAAAATTAACTGTTAAAGGTTAGTACTATTAGTGGACCAGCAGCACGCACAATCATGTGTGCTTACGGACTGTATCCCTTGCAGACTGTATTGATATATATTGATATATAATGTAGGAACCAGAATATTAATAACAGAAAGAAACAACCCTTTTCTGTGAATGAGTGTGAATGTGGGAGGGAAGATTTTTTGGGGGTTGGTGCACTAATTGTAAGTGTATCTTGTGTTTTTTATGTTGATCTAATAAAACAAAAATTTAAAAAAAGATACCGATAATAAAAAAAAAAACGATACCGATCATTTCCGATATTACATTTTAACGCACTTATCGGCAGGCCGATATTATCGGACATCCCTAATATCAACCGATACCGATATCAACCGATACTGATATATACAGTCGTGGAATTAACACATTATTATGCCTAATTTGGACAACCAGGTATGGTGAAGATAAGGTACTTTTTTTTTTAATTAATAAAATAAAATAAGATGAATAAATTAAAAACATTTTCTTGAATAAAAAAGAAAGTAAAACAATATAAAAAAAAGTTACATAGAAACTAGTAATTAATGAAAATGAGTAAAATTAACTGTTAAAGGTTAGTACTATTAGTGGACCAGCAGCACGCACAATCATGTGTGCTTACGGACTGTATCCCTTGCAGACTGTATTGATATATATTGATATATAATGTAGGAACCAGAATATTAATAACAGAAAGAAACAACCCTTTTGTGTGAATGAGTGTAAATGGGGGAGGGAGGTTTTTTGGGTTGGTGCACTAATTGTAAGTGTATCTTGTGTTTTTTATGTTGATCTAATAAAAAATTTAAAAAACCATACCGACAATAAAAAAAAAACGATATCGATAATTTCCGATATTACATTTTAACGCATTTATCGGCCGATAATATCGGCAGGCCGATATTATCGGACATCCCTAATATCAACCGATACCGATATCAACCGATACTGATATATACAGTCGTGGAATTAACACATTATTATGCCTAATTTGGACAACCAGGTATGGTGAAGAAAAGGTCCTTTTTTAAAAATATTAATAAAATAAAATAAGATAAATAAATTAAAAACATTTTCTTGAATGAAAAAGAAAGTAAAACAATATAAAAAACAGTTACATAGAAACTAGTAATTAATGAAAATTAGTCAAATTAACTGTTAAAGGTTAGTACTATTAGTGGACCAGCAGCACGCACAATCATGTGTGCTTACGGACTGTATCCCTTGCAGACTGTATTGATATATATTGATATATAATGTAGGAACCAGAACATTAATAACAGAAAGAAACAACCCTTTTGTGTGAATGAGTGTAAATGGGGGAGGGAGGTTTTTTGGGTTGGTGCACTAATTGTAAGTGTATCTTGTGTTTTTTATGTTGATCTAATAAAAAATTTAAAAAACCATACCGACAATAAAAAAAAAACGATATCGATAATTTCCGATATTACATTTTAACGCATTTATCGGCCGATAATATCGGCAGGCCGATATTATCGGACATCCCTAATATCAACCGATACCGATATCAACCGATACTGATATATACAGTCGTGGAATTAACACATTATTATGCCTAATTTGGACAACCAGGTATGGTGAAGAAAAGGTCCTTTTTTAAAAATATTAATAAAATAAAATAAGATAAATAAATTAAAAACATTTTCTTGAATGAAAAAGAAAGTAAAACAATATAAAAAACAGTTACATAGAAACTAGTAATTAATGAAAATTAGTCAAATTAACTGTTAAAGGTTAGTACTATTAGTGGACCAGCAGCACGCACAATCATGTGTGCTTACGGACTGTATCCCTTGCAGACTGTATTGATATATATTGATATATAATGTAGGAACCAGAATATTAATAACAGAAAGAAACAACCCTTTTGTGTGAATGAGTGTAAATGGGGGAGGGAGGTTTTTTGGGTTGGTGCACTAATTGTAAGTGTATCTTGTGTTTTTTATGTTGATCTAATAAAAAAATTTAAAAAACCATACCGACAATAAAAAAAAAAACGATATCGATAATTTCCGATATTACATTTTAACGCATTTATCGACATCCCTAATATCAACCGATACCGATATTAACCGATACTGATGTATACAGTCGTGGAATTAACACATTATTATGCCTAATTCGGACAACCAGGTATGGTGAAGAAAAGGTCCTTTTTTTAAAATATTAATAAAATAAAATAAGATAAATAAATTAAAAACATTTTCTTGAATAAAAAAGAAAGTAAAACGATATAAAAACAGTTACATAGAAACAAGTAATTAATGAAAATGAGTAAAATTAACTGTTAAAGGTTAGTACTATTAGTGGACCAGCAGCACGCACAATCATGTGTGCTTACGAACTGTATCCCTTGCAGACTGTATTGATATATATTGATATATAATGTAGGAACCAGAATATTAATAACAGAAAGAAACAACCCTTTTGTGTGAATGAGTGTAAATGGGGGAGGGAGGTTTTTTGGGTTGGTGCACTAATTGTAAGTGTATCTTGTGTTTTTTATGTTGATCTAATAAAACAAAAATTTAAAAAAAGATACCGATAATAAAAAAAAACGATACCGATCATTTCCGATATTACATTTTAACGCACTTATCGGCAGGCCGATATTATCGGACATCCCTAATATCAACCGATACCGATATCAACCGATACTGATATATACAGTCGTGGAATTAACACATTATTATGCCTAATTTGGACAACCAGGTATGGTGAAGAAAAGGTCCTTTTTTAAAATATTAATAAAATAAAATATGATAAATTAAAAACATTTTCTTGAATAAAAAAGAAAGTAAAACAATATAAAAAACAGTTACATAGAAACTAGTAATTAATGAAAATTAGTCAAATTAACTGTTAAAGGTTAGTACTATTAGTGGACCAGCAGCACGCACAATTATGTTTACTTACGGACTGTATCCTTTGCAGACTGTATTGATATATATTGATATATAATGTAGGAACCAGAATATTAATAACAGAAAGAAACAACCCTTTTGTGTGAATGAGTGTAAATGGGGGAGGGAGGTTTTTTGGGTTGGTGCACTAATTGTAAGTGTATCTTGTGTTTTTTATGTTGATCTAATAAAACAAAAATTTAAAAAAAACATACCGATAATAAAAAAAAACGATACCGATCATTTCCGATATTACATTTTAACGCACTTATCGGCAGGCCGATATTATCGGACATCCCTAATATCAACCGATACCGATATCAACCGATACTGATATATACAGTCGTGGAATTAACACATTATTATGCCTAATTTGGACAACCAGGTATGGTGAAGAAAAGGTCCTTTTTTTAAAATATTAATAAAATAAAATAAGATAAATAAATTAAAAACATTTTCTTGAATAAAAAAGAAAGCAAAACGATATAAAAACAGTTACATAGAAACAAGTAATTAATGAAAATGAGTCAAATTAACTGTTAAAGGTTAGTACTATTAGTGGACCAGCAGCACGCACAATCATGTGTGCTTACGGCCTGTATCCCTTGCAGACTGTATTGATATATATTGATATATAATGTAGGAACCAGAATATTAATAACAGAAAGAAACAACCCTTTTCTGTGAATGAGTGTGAATGTGGGAGGGAAGATTTTTTTGGGGTTGGTGCACTAATTGTAAGTGTATCTTGTGTTTTTTATGTTGATTTAATTAAAAAAAAAAAAACGATACCAATAATTTCCGATAATATCGGCAGGCCGATATTATCGGACATCTCGAGTAAAAATATCAAAATGGCCGCCGCATGCTTTCATTTCCCAGTGTGCGGGACTCAGTGGAAAAAGTTTGGACACCCCTGTATTAGAACATTTCACCGAACAATGTGGCGAGGGACGCTCGGAGGAGTGCGGTGTGCAAGAACTAAACGAACGTGATGTCATGTGGAAAAGTTTGGATCATTTCCAGCAAATTCCGTGTCAGTGTTAAAAGTGTCAGCTCGCTCTGTGAGCCCCCCCGCCGCCGCCGCCTTGATGGAGACACGCAGGACGGTTACTATGGCAACCCTGCTTCCATTTCAGGTAGGCGGCGGTGTCGACGGGGGGTAGGGGGGTGGAAACTTTCCGAGGAGGCGAGGTGAGGAAGCAAACACGCCTCAGGTGAAGCGGAGGAGACGAGCATATGTGCGCTGATAGGAGGAGGAGAGTGATGGAGACGTGTGAGCGATGGCGTGAGGACCAGGTGTGAACGCCACGCACACACAAGGCGGAATATTCCCGCACTGCTTTGATATCCAAACATATCTTCTTCCTTTTCCCCTCTCTGATGTGTTTGGCAGCGCGCTCGTGGTGTCAGTCCGGGTGACCCGTCTCCATGGAGACGTCCATCAGTCAGCCCGCGTCAGGGCTTCTCGGGCGAAGCCTTATCGTGTTTGTCAGCGTGAGTGTTTATCTGTCCCCGTATTAGTCACCGCGTCACTCACGGCGAAGGCCGGGGCGAGGTCGCCATCCATTTGGGCCAAGTGTATCACGCATGTGGCGCGTGCCGCTTGATGGTTTGTTTGAGGGGTGAGGGCCGTCATGGTGGGGACGTGTGCAGAAAGACATTTTGTTAGGCACACCCGAACAATTAAAAATGATACCTGTGCAATTACAATAACTCTCACTTTATTGTGATGGTTCTTCAAGATTATTTTTTGAAAATAATTTATTTTTTATTTTTTATTATTTAAAAATTGTGGCATATTGAGAATCCAAATCAAAGCTATTTGTATTATTTTATTTGTGTAATATTCAAATTTCGAAATTTGTAGAATTTTATTATTGTTGATTAATATTTAATATTAACAATTTTATATTTACTATGTTGTATATTGATTTATTAATGTTGGAAAAGTATGTATACATTTTAATTTTTTTTTGTAAATAATAATTACAATATTAATTTAATTATTAATAGATAAATATGCACCTTTTGTATTTTATTATTTTACAAATAAATATTTGTAAATATTAATTACAATATTAATTTAATTATTGATAAATAAATATGCACATGTTTGTAATTTATTATTTTTTACGAATAAAGGATACATTTTTGTAAATAATAATTTAATTATAAATATATACATATGCACATTTTTGTATTTGATTATTTTTACATATTAAAATATACATTTGAGTAAATATTCACTCCATTATTCATGTAATTACTGATGAATAAATATGCACTTTTTAATTTTTTTATTTTTACAAATTTATTATACATTTTTGTAAAAATGTATTACAATATTGATTTAATTATTATTAAATAAATATGCACAATTTATATTGTATTCATTATTGTTATTAATTCATATGTATTATTATTATTTTATAGTTAAAATGTATTATTTTATATTTAAAATGTATTATTTTATATTTATTAATTTATTACAGTCGGAAAAAGTACATATACATTTTTTTTTTAAATTGTAAAGATCAATTACATTATTAATTCAATTATTGATGAGTAAATGTGCACATTTTTGCTCTTCATAATTTACAAATTAAAAGATAAAATTTTGTAAATATTCATTACATTATTAATTTAATTATTAATGAATAAGGATGCAAAATGTTGTATTTTATTATTTATTCATTATTATTATTAATCAATATTTATTAATAGTTATTTTATATTTATTATATATACATTTATTACAGTCGGGAAAATATGTATATATTTAAAAAAAACAATTTTGTAAATAATAATTACATATTAATTTAATTAATGCACATTTTTGTATTATTATTTTAATAAACAAAAATATAAATTGTTGTCAATTGTAATTCCAATATTAACTTAATTATTTATGAACAAATATGCTCAATTTTGTAATTTATTATTTTATGAATAAAATAAACATTTTTGTAAATATTAATTACAATATTAATTTAATCAATAAATAAATATGCACATTTTTGGATTTTATAATTTTTTTTATAAATCAAAAGATACATTTTTGTAAATATGACTTTTATTTTTAATTAAATTATTAATAAATAAATATGCACATTTTGTATTTTATAATTTTTTTATGTATTAAAAGATTTAATATATTATTATTATATTATTATTATTATTATTATTATTATTATTATTATTATTATATTATTATATTATATTATATTATATTATATTATATTATATTATATTATTATATTTTATATTTATCATTTATCATTATCATTTATGTATTAAAATATAAATTTTTGTAAATATCAATTATATTATCAATCTAATTATTAATAAATAAATTACACATTTTTGTAATTTATTATTTTTACAAATGTAAAGATACATTTTCTAGAATGTAAAAAGAACACCTAAAAATATGGAAGGTTATAAATTATTTGGTATATTATTAAAGAAACATAAATAACTATACATTATACAAAAAGGATGTACTGTCATTGTTTGCAGAGAAATGTTGAATTTAAACCCAACAACGTCATTATTGTCAAACATTCTACTTTGTAATCTTACAAAAGTCTGTACTGACATGTTTGCGTGTTTACAACTTTTTCACTACTATATTAATATTGGAACCTTAAGTATTGGCAAACTGAATGATTGCGGACACGTTTGTCACTGTATACTCTCTAATACGCTTCGGAGACTTTGTATGTATAAGTAATATGCAACTATAAATATTTGATACTTGTTTATATTGACAAATGTGCTGTTTTACACTGCAATATTCCTCAATGATTATTACGTATGTCTAGCTTGTGTGCTGTTGTGTGCTTAGCTGCTGTGTAGCTGCTAGCTCCCAGTAGCCTATAGCCTCGCATGTTTGGCTTTTGTACATGACTTGACTAAAATAGAAAATATTGTGTTCTACATTTAGATGTTAACTGGTTGCACAAGTAAACACGCTGTAGGACTGCTTGTATCGCACATGATATCACACATTTTACATGCAAAACTTTTTTTTTTTTTATATCGGACCGTTATCAGTTTCGGATTTGGACCCCTGCTGACCAATTACAAGCCCTTACTCATGTTAAAAAATCCACTCAAAAAAAGTCAGAAGAAAACCGAACCCAATTTTCCACAACAAAACAAGTAAAGATCAGTTTTAGTGTAATTCTATACCTTTTTGGCGAGGAGCGGAGAGGAAAGCCAAACGAACGCCCCCTTCCTTCACACAATAATTGAACACTATAGTGTTTCTCACCTTCTTTGTCTAAGTGCTGGCACTCTCAACTTCCTTTGGCCCCCATGGTGGCTTACAAAATATGTCTTTTTCACACTGTACATCTGAGAAGTCATCATTTATCGGCCTAATGCAGTGTCTAGTGAGTCCACATTAAAGGTCGTTACTGCGTGGAATTGACGGTGATGAATGCGTTTAGCTGAGTGTGCTGCACACGTCTTTATTGTTCTTGCTCCACATTGTTTTTAATATTTATGATGCTGTCCTATTGTTTTACCGCACTTGGTGTCTCATTTGCTCCCCTGGTTGCTTTGTTTTTCTCTTCTTATGTCACATTTTGTCTTTGCACTGGCATTTAATTATCCATTTATTTATTATATAGACCACAGGGGTCCAACTTTTTCCACTGAGGGCCGCACACTGAAAAATTAAAGCATGCGGCGGCCAATTTGATATTTTTAACCTTTTGGGCTCCCCTTGAGTTTGATCCTGGTGCCCCAAAGAGTCTCAGTCTCATTTTGTTTTGTAGTATGCTCGTTTTGTCGAAGAAAACACTATTATTTATGGCAAAGACCCGAAATATGCATATTTTTCCCCAAAAAATTCAAAGTGGAATATTTTGATGTAAAGTAATTGGAGCCTTAAATAGGTCAATAATTCATAATGCCATTGATTTTATTTCATTATTAATTGTCGAGCAAAGACAGTTTAAAAAAAAAAAAGGCTCTACATCTACTTCAGATCTTAATTTTTTTAATTTTAAGTTTTTATTTTTATGATTTGTTTATTTATTAGTTTGTTTTATGCACTTTTTGTCAAAGTAAATTGGACAAACACACAAAAATATGCAATATTTTCCCCAAAAATATTTTAATATTTGACATGAAGTAACTGGAACCTTGAACATGTCAAAAAATGTATACCATTATTATTTTTCGAGCAACAACAGTTAAAAAAGATAAATAAAAAATACCACTAAAACTCTTTGGGATCCAAAAGTGCCCCACTCATAAATGTGTTAAAAATAACTCATAAATTGTTATTTTTAACTTTCAACACTTAAATCTCTAGATCTACTTCAGTTTTTATTTTTATGATTTTTTAAATGTTTTTGTTTGTTTTATGCACTTTTTGTCAAAGCAAATTTTTTTGGGCAAACACACAATAATTTGCAATAATTTCCCCCAAAAATATTTTAATATTTGACATGAAGTAACTGGAACCTTTAATATGTCAAAAATGTATACCAGCATTGATTTTAATTCATTATTATTTTTTATTGTTAGTTTTGTTTTGTTTTAAATCCCTGTAAAATTATGGAGGATCTAAAAGCGTTTCACCCATAAAAGTGTTAAAAATAAGTCATAAATTATTTTTTTTTACTTTCAACAATTAAGTCTCTAGATCCACTTCAGATCTATCCGTCGATTTTAAGTTTTTATTTTTATGATTTTTTTATTTATTTGTTTGTTTTATGCACTTTTTGTCAAAGCAAATTTTGGCGGGAAAACACATAAAAATATGCAATATTGTCCCCCAAAATATTGTAATATTTGATGTGAAGTAACTGGAACTTTGAATATGTCAAACATTTATACCAGCATTGATTTGATTCATTATTATTTTTCGAGCAACGACAGTTTAAAAAAAAAAAAAAAAAAAAAACTAAAACTCTTTGGGATCCAAAAGGGTCTCATAGAGGTGTTAAAAATAAGCCATACATTGTTGTTGTTTTTTACTTTCAACACTTAAGTCTCTAGATCTACTTCAGATCTATCTGTGGATTTTAAGTTTTTATTTTTATGATTTTTTTTATTAATTTATTTGTTTAATGCACTTTTTGTCAAAGCAATTATTTTGGGGCAAACACACAAAAATATGCAATATTTTCCCCAAAAACATTTCAATATTTGATGTGAAGTAACTGGAACCTTGAATATGTCAAACATTTATAACCAGCATTGATATTATTGTTATTTTTTAATCCCTGTAAAATTATCGGGGATCTAAAAGCGTTCCACCCAGAAAAGTGTTAAAAATAAGTCATCCTTTCTTTTCACTTTTTAACACTTAAGTCTCTAGATCTACTTCAGATCTATCGGTCGATTTCAAGTTTTTATTTTTATGATTCTTTTATTTATTTGTTTGTTTTATGTACTTTTTGTCAAAGCATTTTTTTTTGGGCAAACACAAAACTATACAATATTTCCCCCCAAAATATTTTAATATTAGATGTGAAGTAACTGGAACCTTGAATATGTCACACATGTATACCAGCATTGATTTGAAATCATCATTAGTTTTTATTATTAGTTGGTTTTTTAATCCCTGTAAAATTATTGGGGCTCTAAAAGCGTTCCACTCATAAAAGTGTTAAAAATAAGTCACACTTTTTTGTCACTTTTTAACACTTAAATCTCTAGATCTACTTCAGATCTATCAGTCGATTTTAAGTTTTTATTTTTATGATTTTTTTATTTGTTTGTTTTATGTACTTTTTGTCAAAGCATTTTTTGGGGGGGCAAACACAAAACTACCGTATTTTTCGGACTATAAGTCGCAGTTTTTTTCATAGTTTGGCCGGGCTCCAGTGCAACTTATATATGTTTTTTTCCTTCTTTATTATGCATTTTCGGCAGGTGCGATTTATACTCCGATGCGACTTATACACCAAAAAATACAGTATACAATATTTTACCTCAAAATATTTTAATATTAGATGTGAAGTAACTGGAACCTTGAATATGTCACACATTTATACCAGCATTGATTTGAATTCATTATTATTTTTTTATTATTAGTTAAAAAAAACAAAAAAAACTGTTAATCCCTGTAAAAGTATGGAGGATCTAAAAGTGTTCCACTCATAAAACTGTTGAAAATAATTCTTTTTTTTGTTCACTTTATAACACTTAAATCTCTCTGGTAATAATAATAAAAAACATCTTTATTTATTTTTATTTTTTTTAAAGTAATGACAGCTTTAAAGAAAAGCAGCCTGCATGGCAGCTTTGCGTTATTAAATCAACTTTGCAACTTTTTCTTGTTACATTTCAACTGTTTGCTCTTTTATTCCACTTGTTTATGCTTAATAATATGTTTAGAATGTGCTGTGGGCCATTAAAAATGTAGCATCAGGCCACAAATGCCCCCCGGGCTGCACCTGATGTATATAAAATAATATTCATTACAAATGACAGTACCGTATTTTCCGCACCATTAGCCGCACCTAAAAACCACAAATTTACTCAAAAGCTGACAGTGCGGCTTTTAACCCGGTGCGCTTTATATATGGATAAATATTAAGATTCATTTTCATAAAGTTTCGTTCTCGCAACTTCGGTAAACAGCCGCCATCTTTTTTCCCGGTAGAGCAGGAAGCGCTTCTTCTTCTACGCAAGCAACCGCCAAGGTAAGCACCCGCCCCCATAGAACAGGAAGCGCTTCTTCTTGTACTGTAAGCAACCACCCGCCCCCGGAAGAAGAAGAAGCGCGCGGTGCATGCTGGGATATGTGACGTTTCATTTCCATTTGTGTGTTTATGTAAAGACCCCAAAATGGCTCCTATTAAGTGTGTTGTCTGTCTAATTATAAATAATGCAGACGAGGCGTGTTAACTGAGTTCTCAACGTTTACTCACAGCGTGCTCATAACCACATTCTAACTGCCAGCATACAACGCTTCTCAGGGCTACCGCGCATGCTCGTAACTATCGTTGCATGCTGGGTAGTGTAGTTGTTATATTTGCTAGCTCATAACATCACATTGAGACACGCTTACGCGCTTAATTCAATACTCGCCGTCATTCCGGGTGGATTGACAAAAGACCTCCAGCCGCTAGATATTGGTGTCAACAGGGCATTCGAAGCTAGACTGCTAACTGCGTGGGAACAATGGATGACAGAAGGCGAACACACCTTCACTAAGACAGGGAGGCAGCGCCAGACGACGCCAACATCTGCCAGTGGATCGTAAATGCCTGGGCAGATATTTCGGTCACAACTGTGGTCCGAGCTTTCCGGAAGGCAGGATTCACAGAACTGCTGGATAACAGTGACACTGACTCCGATGACTTCGACGAGACGGAACCGGCCATTTTGGATCTCACATTTGCCCAACTTTTCACTTCGGACACCGAAGACGAAGGATTTACGAATGAAGAATAACTTCAGAAAGTGAGCGCTATGTTTATTTTGTGTGTTGTGACATTAACGTTCGAGCAACATTATGTTGCTATTGCTCTGCACTATTTTGAATTTTACTATGTTTGTGATTGCACATTTGCGTACATTTTGGGAGTGAACAGAGTTGTTAGAACGCTGGTTTTTAATATATTATTAAAGTTTGACTGACCTATCTGACTGTTTTTTTGACATTCCCTTTAGCGCAGCGTAGGCGCGGCTTATAGTCCGGGGCGGCTTATTGGTGGACAAAGTTATGAAATATGCCATTCATTGAAGGTGC
>NC_084571.2:5322500-5352500 GCF_033978685.3 Nerophis lumbriciformis
AGAGTTTGTGCCTCTTTTATTGCCCGAATCACGTCGTTATCGTTGACATATTATCACACACCGCTGACATATCCCTACTTTTTCAATCAATCAATCAATCAATCTTTATTTATATAGCCCTAAATCACAAGTGTCTCAAAGGGCTGCACAAGCCACAACGACATCCTCGGTACAAAGCCCACATACGGGCAAGGAAAAACTCACCCCAGTGGGACGTCGATGTGAATGACTATGAGAAACCTTGGAGAGGACCGCATATGTGGGTAACCCCCCCCCCTCTAGGGGAGACCGAAAGCAATGGATGTCGAGTGCGTCTGACATAATATTGTGAGAGTCCAGTCCATAGTGGATCCAACATAATAGTAGTAAGAGTCCAGTCCATAGTGGGGCCAGCAGGACACCATCCCGAGCGGAGACGGGTCAGCAGCGCAGAGATGTTCCCAGCCGATGCACAGGCGAGCGGTCCACCCCGGGTCCCGACTCTGGACAGCCAGCACTTCATCCATGGCCACCGGACCTGTGCCCCCCCCCCTCAAGGAAAAGGGGAGCAGAGGAGAAAAGAAAAGAAACGGCAGATCAACTGGTCTAACAGGGGGGCTATTTAAAGGCTAGAGTATACAAATGAGTTTTAAGATGGGACTTAAATGCTTCTACTGAGGTAGCATCTCTAATTGTTACCGGGAGGGCATTCCATAGTACTGGAGCCCGAATAGAAAACGCTCTATAGCCCGCAGACTTTTTTTGGGCTCTGGGAATCACTAATAAGCCGGAGTTCTTTGAACGCAGATTTCTTGCCGGGACATATGGTACAATGCAATCGACAAGATAGGACGGAGCTAGACCGTGTAGTATTTTATACGTAAGTAGTAAAACCTTAAAGTCACTTCTTAAGTGCACAGGAAGCCAGTGCAGGTGAGCCAGTATAGGCGTAATATGATCAAACTTTCTTGTTCTTGTCAAAAGTCTAGCAGCCGCATTTTGTACCAACTGTAATTTTTTAATGCTAGACATAGGGAGACCCGAAAATAATACGTTACAGTAGTCGAGACGAGACGTAACGAACGCATGAATAATGATCTCAGCGTCGCTAGTGGATAAAATAGAATGAATTTTAGCGATATTACGGAGATGAAAGAAGGCCGTTTTAGTAACACTCTTAATGTGTGATTCAAACGAGAGAGTTGGGTCGAAGATAATACCCAGATTCTTTACTGATTCGCCTTGTGTAATTGTTTGGTTGTCAAATGTTAAGGTGGTATTATTAAATAAATGTCGGTGTTTAGCAGGACCGATAATCAGCATTTCCGTTTTCTTGGCGTTGAGTTGCAAGAAGTTAGTGGACATCCATTGTTTAATTTCATTAAGACACGCCTCCAGCTGACTACAATCCGGCGTGTTGGTCAGCTTTAGGGGCATGTAGAGTTGGGTGTCATCAGCATAACAATGAAAGCTAACACCGTATTTGCGTATGATGTCGCCTAGCGGCAGCATGTAAATACTAAAGAGTGCAGGGCCAAGAACCGAACCCTGAGGAACTCCGCACGTTACCTTAACATAGTCCGAGGTCACATTATTATGGGAGACGCATTGCATCCTGTCAGTAAGATAAGAGTTAAACCACGACAAAGCTAAGTCTGACATACCAATACGTGTTTTGATACGCTCTAATAAAATATTATGATCGACGGTATCGAAAGCAGCGCTAAGATCAAGAAGCAGCAACATAGATGACGCATCAGAATCCATCGTTAGCAGTAGATCATTAGTCATTTTTGCGAGGGCTGTCTCCGTAGAGTGATTTGCCCTGAAACCGGATTGAAAAGGTTCACAGAGATTGTTAGACACTAAGTGTTCATTTAGCTGCTGTGCGACAATTTTTTCGAGGATTTTCGAAATAAAGGGAAGGTGGGACACCGGTCGGTAGTTTACCATGAGGTCAGGATCAAGGTTAGGTCTTTTGAGCAGAGGATGAATAACCTTAATAAATAAATAAACTTTGCCGCTGCCTTGCATGCTAACAATAGCCCACATACAGTTAGCATTAGTGAATGACACTGAGCTGTACACCTGCAAAATTAGCTAAAAAAAGCTAGCATGTTAATGTTAGCATGCTAAAATACAAAATGAAACGTGTCAAGGACCAAAATATATTATTTCCAACGCTACATTATTATGTGACTGGGCCGGCACGCTGTTTATATGGAGGAAAAGCGGACGCCTGGACAGCATGCGGCTGTTAAGGGGTGAAGGTTTCAGGTGAGAGAGGACGCTAAAGGCAGTGTCTTTAAGGCACACCCCCAATATTGTTGTCCGGGTGGAAATTGGGAGAAATTCGGGAGAATGGTTGCCCCGGGAGATTTTCGGGAGTGGCATTGAAATTCGGGAGTCTCCCGGGAAAATCGGGAGGGTTGGCAAGTATGTTGCCAAATGACGTAGGATTTTAGTGCAGCTGTGTTTGTTCGTGAAGTGAATTAATTGACTCATTTTATGTTCAACACATGGTGAATGTTTATATCCAACTTGGAGAAAGCAAACCATCAGGTTTGAGTAAATAATGGCTGAAAAAGAGCCTTAGATGGACTGGAATTTGCTCTCTCCCGAGAAGAAGCAATAAAACCAGGCTTCGGAATGCAAAAGTTCTAGCTCTATTCCATGTTTATCTTAAACGTCAAGCATGTCAGGCACGTTGTTTTGCAGCCACTACACACCAACACCTCCTTTAATGGTCTGGTGGGGATGTTTGGACTTAGGGTTAGGGTTAGGGTTAGGGTTAGGGTTAGGGTAGGGTTAACCCTAACCCTAACCCTAGGGTTAGGGTTAGGGTTAGGGTTAGGGTTAGGGTTAGGGTAGGGTTAACCCTAACCCTAACCCTAGGGTTAGGGTTAGGGTTAGGGTTAGGGTTAGGGTTAGGGTTAGGGTTAGGGTAGGGTTAACCCTACCCTAACCCTAACCCTAACCCTAACCCTAACCCTAAGTCCAAACATCCCCACCAGAAAAAAAAATATTTGGGAATGTCCGGCGGGCCTGATTGAAAAGCTTAACGGGCCGCATGTGGCCCCCGGGCCTTAATTTGCCCAGGTCTGTTATATTCCTCCTTTCTCTGTCTGGGTGTGGTTAGGGTTAGGGTTAGGGTTAGGGTTAGGGTTAGGGTTAGGGTAGGGTTAACCCTAACCCTAACCCTAACCCTAACCCTAACCCTAACCCTAACCCTAAGTCCAAACATCCCCACCAGAAAAAAAAATATTTGGGAATGTCCGGCGGGCCTGATTGAAAAGCTTAACGGGCCGCATGTGGCCCCCGGGCCTTAATTTGCCCAGGTCTGTTATATTCCTCCTTTCTCTGTCTGGGTGTGGTTAGGGTTAGGGTTAGGGTTAGGGTTAGGGTTAGGGTAGGGTTAGGGTTAGGGTTAGGGTTAGGGTAGGGTTAACCCTAACCCTAACCCTAACCCTAACCCTAACCCTAACCCTAACCCTAACCCTAACCCTAACCCTAACCCTAACCCTAACCCTAACCCTAACCCTAACCACACCCAGACAGAGAAAGGAGGAATATAACAGACCTGGGCAAATTAAGGCCCGGGGGCCACATGCGGCCCGTTAAGCTTTTCAATCAGGCCCGCCGGACATTCCCAAATATTTTTTTTAGATCTTTAAAGGGGAACATTATCACAATTTCAGAATGGTGAAAACCATTAAAAATTAGTTCCCAGTGGCTTATTTTATTTTTCTGAGTTTTTTTCAAAATTTTACCCATCGCGCAATATCCCTGAAAAAAGCTTCAAAGTGCCTGATTTTAACCATCGTTATATACACCCGTCCATTTTCCTGTGACGTCACACAGTGATGCCAATACAAACAAACATGGCGGGTAGAACAGCAAGGTATAGCGACATTAGCTCGGATTCAGACTCGGATTTCAGCGGCTTAAGCGATTCAACAGATTACGCATGTATTGAAACGGATGGTTGTAGTGTGGAGGCAGGTAGCGAAAACGAAATTGAAGAAGAAACTGAAGCAATTGAGCCATATCGGTTTGAACCGTATGCAAGCGAAACCGACGAAAACGACACGACAGCCAGCGACACGGGAGAAAGCGAGGACGAATTTGGCGATCGCCATCTAACCAACGATTGGTATGTGTTTGTTTGGCATTAAAGGAAACTAACAACTATGAACTAGGTTTACAGCATATGAAATACATTTGGCAACAACATGCACTTTGAGAGTGCAGACAGCCCATTTCAGGCGCGCTAAGAACATATATTTTTCCACGAGTTAACCATACCTTAATAGACACAAAATACTGCATTACACAAGACTACCCGAATGTACTTGAATGATTGAAAAAAATAAATGTTTTTAAGCTAAATTATTGGTAAACACAGTTTATGTATAATAATTTACGTAAAACCGCGAGTAATGAATAAAGTTTTCATCAATTAATATATTCTGTAGACATACCCTCATTCGCTCTCTTTTCCTGAAAGCTGATCTGTCCAGTTTTGGAGTTGATGTCAACAGGCCAGGGAAGCTAGGGTCGATATTCTTCTCTTGATCACCTTCGGTGGCATAAGGGACGGTTGCCATCTCTGTCGTAGCATAGCTTTCGTCGGTAAAGTGTGCGGAACAAACGACTGACCATTTCGTCGGCTTTTGCCCACACCCTCGTATTTTGAACACATTTCGTCCAATTCCTTGCCACTTTCGCATATTTGGGCCACTGGTGCAACTTGAATCCGTCCCTGTTCGTGTTGTTACACCCTCCGACAACACACCGACGAAAGTGAGAAAATGGCGGATTGCTTCCCGATGTGACGTCACGTTGTGACGTCATCGCTCCGAGAGCGAATAATAGAAAAGCGTTTAATTCGCCAAAATTCACCCATTTAGAGTTCGGAAATCGGTTAAAAAAAATATATGGTCTTTTTTCTGCAACATCAAGGTATATATTGACGCTTACATAGGTCTGGTGATAATGTTCCCCTTTAAGATGGAAAGTGTAGCCGCCATTATGATGTGCAGTGATGTTTTCAAATTACCATAAGTCTTGAACTATACAACATATTTCAATGGTTGGAATCTGCGCTTTTGCATGACATTTTAGTGACTACTGTTGTCCTGATACCAATATTATTTTGATACTTTTCAATACTTTTCTAAATAAAGGGGACCAGTAAAAATTGCATTATTGGCTTTATTTTAACAAAAAATCTTAGGGTGTGGCGGACCGGTACTTTTCAGAGGCGGTATGGTACCGAATATGATTCATTAGTATCGCGGTACTATATTAATACCCGTATACCGTACAACCCTACTAGTTACTATGGTAATCTACGTCATAGCAGGTCAAACGAGGCACCAAGCAGTGTGGGTGGGGAGCGTTTCCACAGAGTGTTTCCAGAGCGGCCAGCCTGAAATGCGGGTGTCAGGGACAGATTTTTACAAGAAAGTTCTAAAGCTTAGTGATATATCACATATATCAGATTGTATATGTTTTTTTTGTTTTTTTTACCCTTCTCAGTCATATTTCGCTGTGTTTGTTGCATTTTTGTTGCATTTGGCTTGATTGTAAAATATGTCGATTGAGTTCTCAATGTTCAGGGTTTTATCGTTCATAGAAAAAAATTAAAATTCCATTCCGTTTTTAAGGCGGTCTGTCATCACATTTTTAGCATTAAATCAGACTTTAGTGTGGGGTTTTGTATTAGTTTTCCTAAAAATAGATATACCGGCCCCCAGACACATTTTTTTTTCTCTATATTTGGCCCCCAAGTCAAAATAATTGCCCAGGCCTGGAATATAAAAACTGATGGTTTGGCTTCTCCTAGAGAGGAGTCCTCCTTCTTGGACCTGACCTCCTCCCAGGAACTGCAGTCCTGTGGTCATGACACTCGCTTGTAATAAAGCAACTTTTAGTTCAGTAGAGCATCTCCGACATCTCTTTTAGTCCCGCCGCACTGCCGTGTTGTCCTTCTGTCTAGACGTGGATGACAAGACCAGAAATACACTTCATTATTGATGAAGTGTACTTGAAAATCAGCGGGAGTTTGCCGGCTGTGACGGCAGCTCCGTTGAATCTTTTCACTGGATTGTGTTACCTTGTTGTTCATTATTCCCTCGTAGTAGTGTATGTTTTTTGCTGTGTGACCTCACCTCCTTCTATTTGATGACAAGTTCATTTTAGTGTGGTCGTTGCTTTCATTAGTAAATAGTTACTTCCGGCGTTGAACTTGCTGTTTTATGTCTTGTTGACATAAAACCACATCAAAAGTATCGGTAACAGTGTTGTAACGTAAGTAAAAGTAATGCGTTAAATTAGTTGTTACAAGTAAAAAATAACACTGTTAGTAAAAGAGTTATTATATAATGCCGTTATTATTGCTAACACTGGTTAGCCACGCTAGCTCGTGTTGTCGCTCATCCCCTGAGGTGGGTAGCCAAAAACTGTACTCAAGTAGGAGTATCGTTACTTTAGAGCAGGGGTGTCAAACTAATTTTAGATCGGGGGCCACATGGAGAAAAATCTACTCCCAAGTGGGCCGGACTGGTAAAATCACGGCATGATAACTTAAAAATAAAGACAACTTCAGATTGTTTGCTTTGTTTAAAAATAGAACAAGCACATTCTGAAAATGTACAAATCATAATATATATATATATTTTTTTACACTTACATGTTACGGTTAATAGTATTCTATCTTTATTTGTCGTTATTTATACTTTCTGAATAAATTATGTGATAATGTTCATCAGTCAACTCATTGGTTTTAATTTTCAATCTATCAAGATAGAAAAATAATATCAAAATCAAATTATAGTATGTTATTTATGTAGTTTGATAATTTTTCTCGACTGCTTTACTTAACAAAATGTGTGTGTTTTTTTTTTTACATATGTAGCATCATCTACAAAGATACAAAGAATTGCTATTGCGACATCTGGTGGACACATTTAGAACAGCAGTTTCTTTCATCTCAAAATTTCGGCTTATTTTCATACTTAGCAAACTCATCCCGCAAGCCGGATAAAACCAGTTTGCGGGCCTGATCCGGCCCTCGGGCCGTACGGTTGACACCCTTGCTTTAGAGTAATATGAGTCAAGTAATAGTCAAATGTAGTCATCCAAATAATTATTTGTGTACGATTAAGAAGTATTTCGTGAAAAAAGCTACTACTACAGTGTAACCGGTGGGTAACCTCGGATTTATTTAGTAGCTATTTTTTGTGTTCTTGTATTTCTACCCTTCTTGAGACATCAACAAGGATAAAAAGTACCTTCCATATGAGGAGGTGTGAACAAGTTAGGACATAAATCATGGTACCAATACAGAAAACCACTGCATCTAATAGAGAATGTCTCATTTGCACCCCTGGTGGTGAAATCTATCTAAATTAGGATGGTCCCAAAAAGGAGGGAGTTTTCATATGGACCGTGTGTCGCTTTTAAAAGTGCTCCCCCTCTGGTCAACATATGAAATAACAAGTGTGTAAAAATTTTAAGTGCTCCCCTTCTGGTCAACATATGAAATAACAAGTGTGTGTAAAAAAATTTAAGTGCTCCCCCTCTGGTCAACATATGAAATAACAAGTGTGTGTGAGAAATTGAAATGCGCCCCCTTTAGCCAAAATTAATAAAAATAATAAAATAAATATGTATATAGAGCACCGCCCGCGACCCCGAAAGGGATAAGCAGTAGAAAATGGATGGATGGATGGATGGAGACATATTGTAATAACTTAAAGTAAATAATGAAGATTATAAACCAATTACAAACAAAAAATGTACTAAAACATTACCTTTTTTTTGTATTTACATAGTTTGTATATATTATTAATGTTGTAAATACAATTTTTATATATATATATATATATATATATATATATCTAGAAAGGATGGTCCTAAAGAGGTAGGCATTTTTCGGAGGTCTCAAGAAGGTAACAAATACAACAATTTGTGTATGTGTGTGTGTGTGTGTGTGTGTGTGTGTGTGTGTGCGCGTGTGTTTGTGTGTGTGTGTGTGTTCTTGTATTTCTACCCTTCTTGAGACATCAACAAGGATAAAAAAGTACCTTCCATATGAGGAGGTGTGAACAAGTTAGGACATAAACCATGGTCCCAATACGGAAAACCATTGCATCTAACAGAGAATGTCTCATTTGCACCCCTGGTGGTGAAATTTATCTAAATTAGGGATTTTTCAAATTGACTGTGTGTCGCTTTTAAAAGTGCTCCCCTTCTGGTCAACATATAAAATAACAAGTGTGTGTAAAAAAATTTAAGTGCTCCCCCTCTGGTCAACATATGAAATAACAAGTGTGTGTAAAAAATTTAAGTGCTCCCCCTCTGGCCAACATATGTAATAATAAGTGTGTGTGAGAAATTGAAATGCGCCCCCTTTAGCCAAAATTATTACAAATAATAAAATAAATATGTATATAGAGCACCGCCCGCGACCCCGAAAGGGATAAGCAGTAGAAAATGGATGGATGGAGACATATTGTAATAACTTGAAGTAAATAATGAAGATTATAAACCAATTACAAACAAAAAATGTACTAAAACATTGCCTTTTTTGTATTTACATAGTTTGTATATATTATTAATGTTGTAAATAAATTTTTTTTTTAATATATCTAGAAAGGATGGTCCTAAAGAGGTAGGCATTTTTCGGAGGTCTCAAGAAGGTAACAAATACAACAATGTGTGTGTGTGTGTGTGTGTGTGTGTGTGTGTGTGTGTGTGTGTGTGTGTGTGTGTGTGTGTGTGTGTGTGTGCGTGAAACAGACACTACTAAAGCATGTAGTACTAAAAATGCACATTTTACAGTCACTCATGACGTCATAACAGGGCTAATGCTAACGTTAGCTCACGTTAGCATAAAAGTAACTTAATTAATTGTAATGCTCGTCCTTCACACAAAAGATGTGTTAGCATTTCAGCTAAAAGTCTCTCAAATCGTACGCGTTTTGACCGTTTCTATCGGCGAAAGGCGATGGTTTGGAGCAAAGACCACAAACATGTGCGGCCGGCAGCCATTAGAGGAGATGAAGTGTAAAACACTTGGCAGTCGATAGACAGCCTCTCATATGTTTGAACATGAAGTTAGCGTCCGCGTGTGGGAAATAACTGCCGACAATAACCGCGGGCAGGAGAAAATCATTACCAGTGCACTTGAACGTAATCTGCAGTGGACATTATGAGTCGTTTATTTGGAACGTGTTACAATGTGGTACGTCACATCTTTACACTTTCTCAACACATGTCCGTAGAAGCAGATTTAATCCTACCTCTTTCCCGTTTCGTCGTAATTGCTCTCACATTTTTCCCCTTCCGTAGTCAATACATTCAATAAATAAATGATAAAGAACGTTTGCATGAATAAAAAGGTTTGCTAACACTTTAGTATGGGGAACATATTCACCATTAATTAGTTGCTTATTAACATGCAAATTAGTAACATATTGGCTCTTAATTAGTCATTATTAAAGGGGAACATTATCACAATTTCAGAAGGGTTAAAACCATTAAAAATCAGTTCCCAGTGGCTTATTTTATTTTTCGAAGTTTTTTTCCAAATTTTACCCATCACGCAATATCCCTAAAAAAAGCTTCAAAGTGCCTGATTTTGACCATCGTTATATACACCCGTCCATTTTCCTGTGACGTCACACAGTGATGCCGATACAAACAAACATGGCAAACAGCAAATTATAGCGACATTAGCTCGGATTCAGACTCGGATTTCAGCGGCTTAAGCGATTCAACAGATTACGCATGTATTGAAACGGATGGTTGTAGTGTGGAGGCAGGTAGCGAAAACGAAATTGAAGAAGAAACTGAAGCTATTGTGCCATATCGGTTTGAACCGTATGCAAGCGAAACCGATGAAAACGACACGACAGCCAGCGACACGGGAGAAAGCGAGGACGAATTCGGCGATCGCCTTCTAACCAACGATTGGTATGTGTTTGTTTGGCATTAAAGGAAACTAACAACTATGAACTAGGTTTACAGCGTATGAAATACATTTGGCAACAACATGCACTTTGAGAGTGCAGACAGCCCAGTTTTCATCAATTAATATATTCTGTAGACATACCCTCATCCGCTTCCTTTTCCTGAAAGCTGATCTGTCCAGTTTTGGAGTTGATGTCAGCAGGCCAGGGAAGCTAGGGTCGATAGGGGGTTTAGCTCGCTTGTCTGCGGGAACAAACTGCCGCCATTGCTTGCCGTGCTACCGAGGGCCTTTGTCCCTGAATTGCTCACACACTCCGGCAGATTCAATGGGGGTCTGGCGGCAGATTTCTTTGACTTTATCGTTGGAAATGCATCTGCTTTGAGTGTCGCAGGATATCCACACATTGTTGCCATGATCTGTCGTAGCATAGCTTTCGTCGGTAAAGTGTGCGGAACAAACGTCCAATTTCTTGCCACTTTGGCATCTTTGGGCCACTGGTGCAACTTGAATCCGTCCCTGTTCGTGTCGTTACACCCTCCGACAACACACCGACGAGGCATGATGTCTCCAAGGTACGGAAAACAGTCGAAAAAAACGGAAAATAACAGAGCTGATCTGACTCGGTGTTTGTAATGTGTTTGAGAAAATGGCGGATTGCGAATAATAGAAAGGCGTTTAATTCGCCAAAATTCATCCATTTAGAGTTCGGAAATCGGTTAAAAAAATATATGGTCTTTTTTCTGCAACATCAAGATATATATTCACGCTTACATAGGTCTGGTGATAATGTTCCCCTTTAAGTACTTATTAATGCCTTATTCTGCATGGACTTATTATACAACCAGTAAGCCATTAACTAAGAGTCTTCCCTCAATAACCTCAGGATTATTGCTTATTAGTAACCCTAACCCTTATATGTTCCCCTAGTGTCATGGCTTTATTATACAACCATCCATTTTCTACTGCTTGTCCCTTTTGGGGTCGCGGGGGGGGGGGGGGGGGGGGGGGGGGTTGGGTGTGCTGGAGCCTATCTCAGCTGCATTCGGGCGGAAGGCGGGGTACACCCTGGAAAAGTCGCTACCTCATCACAGATTTTGCAGCCAGTAACACTTTAGTATGGGGAACATATTCACCATTATTAGTTGCTTGTTACTTAGAATATGTTCCCCATACTAAAATGTTACCAAAGGTTTTTCTCAGGTGTGATTCACATCATTTGATAGATTATGTCTGGTTTATTATTAAGGTTTAAGATGTTTATCAGGCTTCTTCTTCCTTGTACTTTGTAGACATTTGAAGGTGGAACCGTTTCTTGAACTGATTGATTGATTGATTGACACTTTTTTTAGTAGATTGCACAGTACAGTACATATTCCGTACAATTGACCACTAAATGGTAACACCCGAATAAGTTTTTCAACTTGTTTAAGTCGGGGATCATATGACTACTTTGTTTATTCATCCATTCAATTTTTTTTCTTTCTACATGCTGAGATGACAAGTCACCACCTCATCGCAGGGCCAACACAGATAGACAGACAACATTCACACTCACATTCACACACTTGGGCCAATTTAGTGTTGCCAACCGCCCGAATGCTCAGATAGGCTCCAGCACCCCCCGCGACCCCAAAAAGGACAAGCGGTAGAAAATGGATGGATGGATGCTGAGATGACAAAGGTTGTTAGTGTTGTGCATGCATACAGATTTTTCCTTGAGGTTATATTTTATAACCTTATTATTTATACAATATTAATAATATATTTTACTATAAAAAGGCTTCTAACAAATTATTCAAAGACCCCAACCACAAGATTGAAATTGAGACCTAACCAAATAAATCATTTGTTTGCAAAACGTTTTTGTTTAAAACTATTTTTTAAATTTTAAATCCATTGTTTTTGAGGTCAGTTGCATAAAAAGACGCAAATGTATTTCCCCTCAGACTGCCAATGCACTAATGGCGGTTGGGGCGTGGCCAATGTTACGCATCATATACACTATATTGCCAAAAGTATTTGGCCACCTGCCTCGACTCGCATATGAACTTGAAGTGGCATCCCATTCCTAACCCATAGGGTTCAATATGATGTTGATCCACCTTTTGCAGCTATTACAGCTTCAACTCTTCTGGGAAGGCTGTCCACAAGGTTGCGGAGTGTGTTTCTAGGAATTTTCCACCATTCCTCCACAAGCACATTGGTGAGGTCACACACTGATGTTGGTCGAGAATGCCTGGCTCTCAGTCTCCGTTCTAATTCATCCCAAAGGTGTTCCATCGGGTTCAGGTCAGGACTCTGTGCAGGCCAGTCAAGTTCATCCAAACCAGACTCTGTCATCCATTTCTTTATGAACCTTGCTTTGTGCACTGGTGCACAGTCATGTTGGAAGAGGACGGGGCCCGCTCCAAACTGTTCCCACAAGGTTGGGAGCATGGAATTGTCCAAAATGTTTTGGTATCCTGGAGCATTCAAAGTTCCTTTGACTGGAACTAAGGGGCCAAGCTCAACTCCTGAAAAACAACCCCGCACCATAATTCCTCCTCCACAATGCAGTCCGAAATGTACCGTTCCTCTGGCAACCTCCCAACCCAGACTCATCCATCAGATTGCCAGATGGAAAAGCGTGATTCATCACTCCAGAGAACGTGTCTCCACTGCTCTAGAGTCCAGTGGCAACGTTCTTTACACCGCTGCATCCAACGCTTTGCATTGGACTTGGTGATGTATGGCTTAGATGCAGCTGCTCGGCCATGGAAACCCATTCCACGAAGCTCTCTGCGTACTGTACGTGGGCTAATTGGAAGGTCACATGAAGTTTGGAGCTCTGTAGCAACTGACTGTGCAGAAAGTCTTTGCACTATGCGCTTCAGCATCCGCTGACCCCTCTCTGTCAGTTTACGTGGTCTACCACTTGGTGGCTGAGTTGCTGTTGTTCCCAAACTCTTCCATTTTCTTATAATAATAACTTTGGAATATTTAGGAGCGAGGAAAATTCATGACTGGATTTGTTGCACAGGTGGCATCCTATGACTGAGAGCGGCCCATTCTTTCACAATAGTTTGTAGAAACAGTCTCCATGTCCAAGTGCTTGATTTTATACACCTGTGATTAGGACACCTGATTCTGATCATTTGGATGGGTGGCCAAATACTTTTGGTAATATAGTGTATATGACGTCATGATTAATTTAATCACCCATGATGCATATATTTTCTTTAAAAAGGCTAAACAAATATTAGTTATTAGTATTCAAATGTATTTTTTTCTGACATTGTTTTACTCTATTTTTCAATTGTTTCTGCTTATTTTAAATGCAAAAACGATATTCTGGCCTCCCCTAAATGTTGGAATTTAGTTTGCCAAATTTGTAAACAGTGATGGAGATGGAAAAACATAACTTGAGATGGTTTATTTATATTCTCTACAATGTAGTCACTGTAAAACTAAGCACACTAAGGAAAGTACATGAATATACACGTAGCGTGCACATACATGTTAAAATAATAATACAGTTTGGAATAAACTAGGAAAAACACTAAATGAAGATTGTCTCAAATGCCGATAGCTTAATGCTAACATTTAATGGAGCAGCTTGGCCAGTTGTGGGGTAAATGTAGACAAACAACCTTTTTTTTTTACTCATATTCATACCTATGGGCAATTTACAGTCTACAATAAACCTAATATGCAAACGGAGGTTGGAAGACGCACACGGCGTGAAGAGAGACCTTACTTTCACCGGTGATGTCAAGATTGGCTTCATTTTCACAGGCTTTTGAACAAGAAATGCATTGATTTACTTAAAAATACCATTTTTACTCTCCTTACTTTTGCCGAGTGCCAACTCCGTTCCAGGGTCGACGAGGTGCGTTGATGCTAGCAGGCTATTCAGAGTCACCTTTTTCAAAATGCGGTAAAGAGGAACATTTTTATGATGTTTGAGATGTTTTTCAGACTAGTTAAGGCCAATAGTGCATGAACAAATATTATGAAATTAGACACCATCTTTTAAAAAAATATAAAGTCAGTCATTAATCCAATCACAAGTATTGTCAATAAATCATTGCATAACGGTATTTTCTAGAGATGTCCGATAATGGCTTTTTTGCCCATATCCCGATATTGTCCAACTCTTAATTACCGATACCGATATCAACCGATACCAATATATACAGTCGTGGAATTAACACAATATTATGCCTAATTTTGTTGTGATGCATTAAAGAATGTAACAAGGTTTTCCAAAATAAATCAACTCAAGTTATGGAAAACAGTGCCATATTTATTAACCCCAATATGTCAGTGTAAAAAAACAACATGATTTTTACATTTTCAGAATGTGTTTGGTCTATTTTTAAACAAAGAAAACAATCTGAAGTTGTCTTTATTTTTAAGTTATCATCAAATCAAATCAAATCAACTTTATTTATAAAGCACATTTAAAATTTACCACAGGGGTAGCCAAAGTGCTGTACAATGAACAGGTTAACAGATAAAACGAGTACCGAGCAAACACAACACAACACAAACAGAACACGATAAAAAATAAATAATTAAAATAGAATTAATAAAAACATAAAAACATAAAAACAGGATCACAGCAGGTGTATTATGGGGCGCCATTGCAGGATGGATATCACTCAGTGTTAAAAGCCATGGAATAAAAGTATGTTTTTAAGAGAGATTTAAAAACAGGAAGAGAGGAGGCTTGTCTAACACTCAGGGGTAGGTCGTTCCAGAGCTTGGGAGCAGCAACGGCGAAAGCTCTGTCACCTCTAAGCTTCAGCCTTGTGTCAGGGACCGTCAACAGCAGCTGATCGGCTGATCTTAAGGATCGGGTGGGGCAGTAAGGCTGAAGGAGGTCGGAGAGATAGGTTGGCGCGAGGTTGTTTAGACATTTAAAAACAAATAAAAGGAGTTTGAAATTGATTCGGTAACGCACAGGGAGCCAGTGAAGGGACGCTAAAATAGGGGTGATGTGCTCACGTCTGCGGGTCTGTGTTAGCAGACGAGCAGCAGAGTTCTGCACGAGCTGCAGGCGGGCGAGGGAGGCCTGGCTAATGCCAACATACAGGGCATTACAATAATCAAGACGAGTCGAGATAAAAGCGTGGATTAATTTCTCAAGATCATGTCTTGATAGAAGCGGTTTCACTTTCGCTATTTGGCGTAATTGATAAAAGCTTTTTTGAACGACGCTGCTGATTTGTTTTTCGAATTTAAAATCTGAGTCAAACTTTACCCCCAGGTTTGTGACAGAGTCGCTGAGATACGGGGTCAGAGTGCCGAGGTCAACGTTGGGGGAGGGAGAGCGACTTGGACCGAACAACATAACTTCTGTTTTGTCTTCATTTAGGCTCAGGAAGTTAGCTGAAAGCCAGACTTTGATGTCGTGCAGGCAGTCAATAAGACATTGAACCGTGTTATTTTGTGCCATGGGAAAATAAATCTGGCAATCATCGGCATAAAAATGAAATGCAATACTGTACTTCCTAAAAATAGAACCAAGGGGGAGAAGGTAAAGCGCAAATAAAATTGGGGCAAGGATTGAGCCCTGGGGGACCCCATGTGGTAAAGGAGCTGTGGACGACATAAAACTGTCTACTTTTACACAAAAACTCCTGTCGGTTAGGTACGACCGGAACCAGTTGAGGGCGGCGCCCTTAATGCCCACACAGTTCTCAAGACGAGTGATTAAGGTGGCGTGGTCGACGGTGTCGAACGCAGCAGACAGATCTAAAAGCACCAGGACAACATATTTACCAGAATCAGTGGACAGGAGGACATCATGCCATTATTTTACCAGTCCGGCCCACTTGGGAATACATTTTCCTCCATGTGGCCCCTGAGCTAAAATGAGTTTCACACCCCTGCGTTAAAGGTTCTAAAATCTCTCTAATAACCTTTTTTTTTTACCGTCTCCATTAAGGGTGTGAATCTTTGGACACCAACAATTTAATCCGATTCTTTGGATGACGATTCGATTCATAATCAGTTACCCATTTAACACGATTCTTGATTCAAACCGATTCCCGCAATGTTTTATTTGGTATTATAACTACAATGAAACCTTAATTAAAACAGGTTACAGGTTAGAAAAGCTTTTTCTGTTTTTTTTAATTGATTTGTTATATTTTTTTAGCGATTAAAAAAAATAATTATGAATCAAGATGATAAAAAAAAATCAAAATTCGGATGTGAACCGATTTTTTTTGGTGCACCACTAGTTTCCATATCAGTCATTTAGGTGTGGTCATGGATTTTGGTCGAATGTTTTGTCCACTGCAGTGGACGCTGGCTCTGCAGGAGGGTGCGTCTTTAAATCCTTAAACCGTCAATACGGTTGGAGTATCGACTGATTCGCCACTTATTTTAATGCGGGTCTTCCTTCCTGCATTGGCCCGCACATGAGTGAGGCGACACAAAGGACGCCATTAGTCACCCTGTGTGTGTGTGTGTGTGTGTGTGTGTGTGTGTGTGTGTGTGTGTGTGTGTGTGTGTGTGTGTGTGTGTGTGTGTGTTCTTGTATTTCTACCCTTCTTGAGACATCAACAAGGAAAAGTGCCTTCCATAGGACCGAAATCCTGGGCCCCGATAAGGAAAACCATTGCATCTAATAGAGAGCCAAATACAAGAGTCCGTGAACATTGCTCCAAAGTCAGGATTTTTGGTTGATTTAATGTGCATACAAAAGTAAACATTGACAGGTGCAAAGGCAGCAATATATAATAAAACAAGCTAAAGAAGGACTTCCCTATTCATCCCCAAAAAAATCCGCCAGGTGAACAGCTGATTTTACGACTTCCGGTGCTGATGTAAGACAACCCGCGTCCCATATGTGACCATAGGATGAACAAATACACTACGGTACTAAGACTATAGTGGCCATTAACAGTTAGCTTCTACAGCTGGGTTGCCCAAAGTGCGGCACAGGGGCCATCTGTGGTTCGTGACTCTTTTGTCATCGGCCTTAAGCACATTACCAAAAAAACAAAAAATAAAGATCTCATTTGCACACCTGGTGGTGAAATCTATCAAAATTAGGGTGGTCCCAAAAAGGAGGGATTTTTCAAATGGACTGTGTCGGTTTTAAAAGTGCTCCCCCTCCTGTCAACATATGAAATAACAAGTGTGTGTAAGAAATTGAAATGCGCCCCTTTGGCCAAATCTAATAATAATTTAAAAAAATGTTTATAGAGACATACTGTAATAACTTGAAGTAAATAATGAAGATTAAAAACCAGTTACAAAAAAACAAACAAAAAAATAATTTTTACTAAAAGCAGTCTTTTTCTCACAATGTGTCGACTTTTTTCTTATAAAATTGGGAACAATTTCTCATATTCTTTCGGTTTCTGTAATAGTGCAATATTTTCTCGTAAAATTATTACTTTTTTTTATGTAAAATTATTACTTTTTACTGCAAAATGGTGACATTTGTCATATAAAATTCCAACTTATCACAATATTGCCATTTTTTTTGTTCTTGTAAAACTGTGAAATTGTTTGAGTAAAATGATGACTTTTGTCATAATTTTGCCAAGTAAAACTCTGATGATTATTATAATGTCAAAATGTTAGTTTTTTTTAAATAAAATTGTGACTTTTGTCGAGTAAAATTAAGACTATTTTCACAAAATTGCCTTTACTTTTAGCTCTTTTTGTAAAAGTGCGACTGTTATTGAGTAAAATTCCAACTTTTATCATAATATTGCACAAATATTCAGTTTTTCTTGTAAATTTTTTTAAATTACGACTTCTTTTTTTTTATATAACACTGCCAAGTTTTTCTCGTGAAATTGTGACCTTTTTCTTGTGATATTCCAACTCATTTTTCACAACAAGCTTTTTTGTATTTGCATAGTATGCACCGTATTTTTCGGAGTATAAGTCGCACCGGAGTATAAGTCGCACCTGCCGAAAATGCATAATAAAGGAGGAAAAAAACATATATAAGTCGCACTGGAGCCAAACTATGAAAAAAAACTGCGATTTATAGTCCGAAAAATACGGTATATATTATTAATGTTGTAAATACACATCTTTATATATTTTGAAAGGGTGGTGCTGAAGAGGTAGACATTTTTCGGCGGTCTCAAGAAGGCGACAAATACGAGTGTGTGTGTGTGTGTGTGTGTGTGTGTGTGTGTGTGTGTGTGTGTGTGTGTGTGTGTGTGTGTGTGTGTTCTTGTATTTCTACCCTTCTTGAGACATCAACAAGGAAAAGTGCCTTCCATAGGACCGAAATCATGGTCCCGATAAGGAAAACCATTGCATCTAATAGAGAGCCAAATACAAGAGTCCGTGAACATTGCTCCAAAGTCAGGATTTTTGGTTGATTTAATGTGCATACAAAAGTAAACATTGACAGGTGCAAAGGCAGCAATATATAATAAAACAAGCTAAAGAAGGACTTCCCTATTCATCCCAAAAAAAATCCGCCAGGTGAACAGCTGATTTTACGACTTCCGGTGCTGATGTAAGACAACCCGCGTCCCATATGTGACCATAGGATGAACAAATACACTACGGTACTAAGACTATAGTGGCCATTAACAGTTAGCTTCTACAGCTGGGTTGCCCAAAGTGCGGCACAGGGGCCATCTGTGGTTCGTGACTCTTTTGTCATCGGCCTTAAGCACATTACCAAAAAAACAAAAAATAAAGATCTCATTTGCACACCTGGTGGTGAAATCTATCAAAATTAGGGTGGTCCCAAAAAGGAGGGATTTTTCAAATGGACTGTGTCGGTTTTAAAAGTGCTCCCCCTCCTGTCAACATATGAAATAACAAGTGTGTGTAAGAAATTGAAATGCGCCCCTTTGGCCAAATCTAATAATAATTTTAAAAAATGTTTATAGAGACATACTGTAATAACTTGAAGTAAATAATGAAGATTAAAATCCAGTTACAAAAAAACAAACAAAAAAATAATTTTTACTAAAAGCAGTCTTTTTCTCACAATGTGTCGACTTTTTTCTTATAAAATTGGGAACAATTTCTCATATTCTTTCGGTTTCTGTAATAGTGCAATATTTTCTCGTAAAATTATTACTTTTTTTTATGTAAAATTATTACTTTTTACTGCAAAATGGTGACATTTGTCATATAAAATTCCAACTTATCACAATATTGCCATTTTTTTTGTTCTTGTAAAACTGTGAAATTGTTTGAGTAAAATGATGACTTTTGTCATAATTTTGCCAAGTAAAACTCTGATGATTATTATAATGTCAAAATTAAAATTGTGACTTTTGTCGAGTAAAATTAAGACTATTTTCACAAAATTGCCTCTATTTTTAGCTCTTTTTGTAAAAGTGCGACTGTTATTGAGTAAAATTCCAACTTTTATCATAATATTGCACAAATATTCAGTTTTTCTTGTAAATTTTTTTAAATTACGACTTTTTTTTTTTTTATATATAACACTGCCAAGTTTTTCTCGTGAAATTGTGACCTTTTTCTTGTGATATTCCAACTCATTTTTCACAACAAGCTTTTTTGTATTTGCATAGTATGTACCGTATTTTTCGGAGTATAAGTCGCACCGGAGTATAAGTCGCACCTGCCGAAAATGCATAATAAAGGAGGAAAAAAAACATATATAAGTCGCACTGGAGCCAAACTATGAAAAAAAACTGCGACTTATAGTCCGAAAAATACGGTATATATTATTAATGTTGTAAATACACATCTTTATATATTTTGAAAGGGTGGTGCTGAAGAGGTAGGCATTTTTCGGCGGTCTCAAGAAGGCGACAAATACGAGTGTGTGTGTGTGTGTGTGTGTGTGTGTGTGTGTGTGTGTGTGTGTGTGTGTGTGTGTGCAGTCATGCCTTCATTGATAAACGAGGCCGCCATCCGTCCAGTCAGTCTTAGGGAGGAAGTGGGCAAGTGAGAAGCTTCCTATCCCCCTGCTGTGTCTTATTTAGTACTACTCATAAGGACTCTGTGTCGTAGAATAATGGTGGGGCGGGGGGGGGCATCATTTAAAAGAGAAAGCCCTGTGTGTGTGTGTTTGTGTGGCGTTCCACAGCTCCAACCAGTTGAAGCGGCTTCCTTTTTTTGTTGGTCCTCCATTTAATCGTAGCTTGTGTTTCCTGATGCAGAGCGCGTCTTCTTCATTTTTTAAAAGTCCCCCGCCCCCCCACAGGTCTTTCATCCCAAAGTCAATTCTGCCTGGCGGTTAGTCAAACGCTTTAAATGTTTATAAGTGCTGTGTGTGAGCGCAGAGTGTGATGAATGAGCTCGCCTGCTGGACCGCGGCAGGAAGTCAACGTGTTTTTGTTTTTTTTGTGGACACACGCCTTTGCCTTCTGACCCCGAGGCCGGGGTGTCCCAACGTGTGGCCCGGGGGCCATTTGCAGCCCGCAGCTTGTTTTTTTTATTTTAAACACATTTTAAAGACAAAAACATTCCAACATTACACCAAAAAATACTGGAATATGCAATGTTGGGAAGAACTGCGTTTGAATGCTGACATGTGCAATCTGCTAAATTTCACAAACTGAACCTGAATGCTAACATTAGCATGCTAGTTACCTACTCAGTGGCCTAGTGGTTAGAGTGTCCGCCGTGAGATCGGTAGGTTGTGAGTTCAAACCCCGGCCGAGTCATACCAAAGACTATAAAAATGGTACCCATTACCTCCCTGCTTGGCACTCAGCATCAAGGGTTGGAATTGGGGGTTAAATCACCAAGAATGATTCTCGGGCGCTGCTCACTGCTCCCCTCACCTCCCAGGGGGTGAACAAGGGGATGGGTCAAATGCAGAGGACAAATTTCACCACACCTAGTGTGTATGTGACAATCATCGGTACGCTAACTTAACTTACCTTAAACTAGTTTGCAGCCCACAGCTTATTTTTTTAACACATTTTAAAGACAAAAACTTTCCAGATTCGAACATTACACAAAGAATACTGGAATATGCAATGTTGGGAAGAACTGCGTATGAATGCTGACATGTGCAATCTGCTAAATTTCACAAACCGAACTTAAATGCTAACGTTAGTGTGCTTTTTATGGCGTCACATTAGTGCCAAAAATCCGAGCGCATAAAAACTGTTATCGCGCGCTGATTCTCCACTTCGTGCGCGCGCGACGCCTTTCTGCGCGCTCTCTGTGTACTCCTGGCATCTCTCCTCGCGCTGTCATGTTTCTTTTTGGCACTTTGGAGGCGGGTATGCTTAGACGGCCCCTCCTTTCTGATTGGCTGTGAGCATTTTTCATATGACCAATCATTCTCCAGTGTAGCAACGTTGTAGCCATCTTACCTCGGACATCTAGCCTCAATCATTACATTGATGTCAACGGTACATGTACTAATTAAATTACCATAACTTGCTCGATTTTCGACCCATTTACAAACGGTTTGCCTTGTTACAAATCTTATTACATGTAGATATGACATAGGATGCTGTACCTGTTGAAATTACCTCTTTCGCTTTAAAAAAAAAAAAAGACTTAATTGTGCAACATAGTTGTGTAGGGTCAGTGTGAGTCAGTTCTCTGATTATTTTAAACTGTTTCAGAATACATTATTAAAAGCTATTTTTAACATTTTAAAATGTATGTTATTGCTGGTGGACCAGTTCTGGCTGAAAGATGTGATTATGGTGTTTGTTGTCTTATTATTTATTTGGGTCACATTTTGTATTACCCTGTATTGTGTTTATGTGGTATGAAATAACCTTCATCAGCGCGCAACATTTATTTATCCACTTCTTCCTCCGTAAATCTTGATACATATTGACGATGACCCGCCCTGCTATACTTCTGATTGGCTCTGAGCATTTTTCAGCATTTTTCGCCTGATCAATCAGAAAGAAGGGGCCGTCCAAGCATACCCGCCCCCAAAGTGCCAAAAAGAAACATGACAGCGCGAGGAGAGATGCCAGGAGTACACAGAGAGCGTGCAGAAAGGTGTCGCGCGCGCACAAAGTGGAGAATCAGCGCGCGATAACAGTTTTTATGCGCTCGGATTTTTGGCACTAATGTGACGCCATAGCTTTTTACAAGTACTTTAAAGGTGCCATATGTAATAATGTGGCCAAGAATGGTACTGCAATTACAGTCAAAATTCTGTAGTCTCCTCCCTCTCTCCCTGACTGAGGCCCCGTTTACACTAAGTTAGTTCATTAAGGTTATCCAGGGTAAATCCCACCTAACCTTATCCTTGTCCACACACACACACTATGGTCGTTTAGGACCCCCTCCCTCCTCCGTCCGCCGGCACAACGCGACCTAATACGCATGTGTGGAAAATGCGCACGTCATAGTCACCTCCAGTGTTGCTTCGTGTGCAAGTTCTTAAAAGAAATGTAACTTCCCTGAACAATATCCAGTGTTGTGGTATTTCAATTAACTGGAATCCATTGTGCTGTGGGGCCCTATTGTAGTGAATTACACCTGAGCCATCATAAATTAATCAAATCTTTATTGGACACGTGAAAGTAAACAATGTGATAAAGAACATTTTACAACAATCAATCTAGGGATCTAGATATCTGATCAGGAAACTCCTCACTCTTTTGCCTTCACCTTCATTGTCCATTCCTTTTTAGTGACTTTATATACTCTGGACCTAGACGTTGAGTCCGCGACATACATGGCGGACAATAACCGATACAGTCTGCTTTGCCAGTCTAAATGTATTCAATGTTTTCTGTAGTCTTCCCTCGACGGCCAGGTAATACAAAGCACACGCTACCTTTTTTATCACATCCACGGGAGCCCGCATTCTCGTTGTCTCTCCTTCGACAAATGAACAAAGTTTTTCGCTAAGTAGCATCACAGCTGACCCGGCCGGACATTGGAAAGTTCTCTTGCCGTCTGAGAAGTGTTGTATCCCAAATAGCTGCAATCGCTTTCTCTTAAGGTATTCATGTGGGATTTCCACAAGCGTCTGTACATGTAGAGCAGACCTGGGCATTCTGCGGCCCGCGGGCCACATCCGGCCCTTTGTGCGTCCCTGTCCGGCCCGCGTGAAGCCAATCATAAATTACAAAATACATTTTAAAAAGTATCTATGTCGAGTGTGCAATACAACGCTGCTGCTTTTGTTTTGAAAAGCGTTATTTGTATTACTTCCGTGTGGACGTATGCGCGTGCGTGATTGTGAGTGAATGTGAACAGCTGCAATCACAAATTACAAAATAAAGTTGAAAAAACATCTATGTCGTGCGCGCAATACAACTGTGCTGCTTTTATTTTGAAAAGTGTTATGTATGGACGTATGTCCGTGTGTAACCTGTGAGTGAAGGTGCACAGCGACAAGTGATGCACGGTTACTCCCGAGACGCTAAAAAGAGAAAGGTTGATGACGAATGGCGTGTTTTCAACAAGACATGGACTGCCAAGCAACGTTCCCTCTAAGGTGCGCGCCTGCGCAATTGCGCACTGCTCAAGCGTCCTCTGCGCACAGCAAATATATGCCGTGCACCATATCAAACCCATCTGAATTCTAAACAAAATAAACACATTTATTCTTTGTAATTCTGCAATGCAACTCTGAGTGACAGTGACAACAGGCGGCCCTAACAATGTTCGTCAACACCATTCAATTGAACACCGTTCAATTATTGTAACGTCTATGGAGATGCTTCGAGGCCAGGAATTATATATCGATCACTTTATTGAGCAAAACTGTTTATATATGGCCATAACCACACCAAAAACATGAGTAAAACACTTCTATCTCGAAAAACTAGTCATTTTCTGCCGTACAAACCAGGCCAAAACCAACTTGTCATCCGTCACCAACACGCATACCACTAAGCCACTAGTGCGTTTACGGCCACACAAAAAGTCGGACAACTCAAACACCACACAAAGTTACACTATGACTCCTCAGTCATACGTGTGCTTATTTTACTGTCATTTATTATTAATGTTCATTTATTTATATTAATCATGAAATGCTGATACGAGAGAAAGTTACAGGAATGCACACTTCATCCTATGCTTACATTTCATTGTGCAACATGAGGATGTTTAAGGGCAACTAAAGGGGTACAAATGATTTCCAAAGCAGTGCTTTTGGTATAAAGTTAAGTTAGGTTAAATGAAAGTATTATTATTATTATTATTATTATTATTATTATTTATCTTACGGTATATATCAAAAATAATATTGAGCAAAATTTAATTGAAATATTGTCGATGTGGCCCTCCAGCAGTGCTCGGGTTGCTCATGCAGCCCCCAGTAAAAATTAATTGCCCACCCCTGATGTAGAGGAATGAGAAACACGGTCATGTCTGGATGACTCGCCTCCATATTTCCGGTGGTTAGCTCCGAGTTCCGAAACCGCTTTATTGTGAAGCTGGCTGTGGCGTGTTCTTTCTGATGTCACTTCCTGTATGGGGCGCGGTCTTTCTGGCGTCACTTCCTCTCCGAACTCAGTTTGTAAATGATCGATGAGTCTGTCAGGCCAAATTTCTTCCCCCTACAAAAACCTCCGCCCCCCAATTTACTTCGGGGGTCATTTCCTCTTACGTCATTTCCTCTTACTTACGTCATTTCCTCTTACGTCATTGACAGCGATCGATAACACTTCGGCTTTGACTGCCCGTCGCTGGAAGGATACTTGTTTTTTTTAATTTTTTTTAATTTTTTTATAATATAGCGTTAACAAAACGTCTGTATTAATCGGACAAATTAACTTGAGGATATTCCTGATTATATATTAATTAATATTAGTGAAATGGTTTCAACAATAATGTTGATTTAAAGTACAGACATTTAACAGTATTATATATTAATTCATATTTTTTGCACGTTACCACGAAGACAGAAGTTCCCAGCAGCGGCCCTAACACTCCGCCTGGAATTTTTCGAAGCCTGCTGGTGTTTGACATAAGTCCCCTGGGAAAGATAAAGACAAATGTCATTCAGTGACACCACCATTTTCAGGAGATTTGGATTCTATCGATCGCTGTCAATGACGTAAGAGGAAATGACGTAAGAGGAAATGACCCCGGAAGTAAATGGGGGGGGGGAAGGTTTTTGTAGGGGGAAGAAATTTAGCGTGACAAGTCCATACAATGCGATGAGCCGGAGATTCAAGAAATACACGGCGCACTTACCCGTGTAAAAATTTGTCGGAGGAGGGGAACCTTAAACAATTGATTGATTGAAACTTTTATCAGTAAATTGCACAAACAATGTTCCCTCTAATTTTCCATCTGATTTGCAGGTTTTTTGATTGATTGATTGAAACTTTTACTTGTAGATTGCAAAGGAAGAGATTACATTATATGAAACAGTACAGTTTGCACAGTACAGTACATATTCCCTACAATTGACCACTAAATGGTAAGACCTGAATAAGTTTTTCAACTTGTTTAAATCGGGGTCCACGTTAATCAATTCATGGTAACGATGCTTAAACAATGGTTTAGTGTGTCTGAAACGGGGCTTAGGCTAAATAATTATTCGTTTAAGGGTGTATGTCTACACTAAGTGCTTAGTGTAGACATAGCCTGAGTTTGCCAGATATGCAGCCGAATCCAGCTTGACTTCAAACTTCCACTGCCTCTTACTAGGGTTTGAGGTGCTGGGACCATAATCGCTGAATAGACAAACGTTTTGTCAATAACAAATCTCTAACCAACACATTTTACACAGAAATTAGGCTATTTTCAGGAAGAAGTACGTCATGCCTGCGTACAATATCACAACAAATGGCAATCATATGCAGTGTTGGGAGTAACGCGTTAAAAGTAACGCGTTACTGTAACGCCGTTAGTTTCGGCGGTAACTAGTAATCTAACGCGTTATTTTTTATATTCAGTAACTCAGTTACCGTTACTACATGATGCGTTACTGCGTTATTTTATCTTATTTTTTTATGTAGTATCGGCTAGAAACAGAAGATCTGAGTGTTTTATTGGAGCGCTGCAGTGTCGTCCTTCTGTGTGTCTGGCATACTTGCCAACCTTGAGACCTCCGATTTCAGGAGGTGGAGGGGGGGCGGGGCGTGGTTGGGGGCGTGGTTAAGAGGGGAGGAGTATATTTACATATGTGTCGGATGTGTTAATGTCCTTGCGTATTACCTTAGATTGGTAGACAACTGATGTTTGTACTCGGTTAATCCTACATATGTGTCGGATGTGTTAATGTCCTTGCGTATTACCTTAGATTGGTAGACAACTGATGTTTACCCCTTTTTTATGTCAACCTTTCGGGAAATGGACTGAGTTATTGAAGAATGGACTTAGTCTTTAGAGGAAGACAGGTCTGTACAAACATCAGTTGTCTACCAATCTAATACAAACATCAGTTGTCTACCAATCTAAGGTAATACGCAAGGACATTAACACATCCGACACATATGTAGGATTAACCGAGGGTGAATTCAAAACCAGATGGAACAACCACAAGGCTTCTTTCAGGAACAAAAACCTGCGAAATACCACAGAACTCAGCAAACACATTTGGGACCTCAAAGACAATAATGTTGAATATTCAATAACATGGCAAATTCTTGCATCCAGCACACCTTACAATAGTGGTAATAAAAGATGCAACCTATGCTTGAAAGAGAAACTGTTTATTATCTACCGTCCAGACCTGTCATCCCTCAACAAGCGCAGCGAAATTGTAACAACATGCCGCCATAGACGGAAACACCTCCTAGGTAACACATGAACCAATCACCACGCCCCTAGGCCAGCCTGTACCCACCCACTCTGTGCCCTATATAAACCATGGTATGCGAATGCTCCCATTAAAATCTCCTGACGATTGAGGGTACCCCCCTCATGAAACAGGCCTGTAGAGATGAAATAGTCTTGTGATTTTTTTCCCCACACATACATATATTGCGCTCTACTACGGTATCGAGCACTATTTTTTGGATAACCTTATTAAGACATATATATATATATATATATATATATATATATATATATATATATATATATATATATATATATATATATATATATATATATATATAAATAAGAGAAATACTTGAATTTCAGTGTTCATCTATTTACACATATACACACACATAACACTCATCTACTCATTGTTGAGTTAAGGGTTATTCTCTGTCACTATTTTTCTAACCATGCTGAACACCCTCTCTGATGATGCATTCTGCTTCGTCTCCTTGTTGTGTGCGCAGTTGTGCACTGCACTCTCTAAAAGCCGTAGATGTTATTGTCACATATGCGTGTACAGTAGATGTCAGTATTGTCCTGTTTAAGAGTGTCACAACATTGCTGTTTACGGCAGACGAACTGCTTTACGGTAGACGAAAACGTGACTGTAACTAGTTACTGGTTTTCAGTAACTAACCCAACACTGACCATATGGTTATTGTCAGTAGTATCAGAAAACAAATACTAAAACGAACTACAACCAACGCTAGCAATGGTTATACTGGTGAAAATATGTAGAGCATGCTTAGCAGCCTAATGTACGCCCAAAACTAAAGAGGAGACATTTTACCAAGGTATGCCTATAGGCTTCACGAAGGAGGAATTATTTTATCATGTGGTTTGGCTGTCTGCATACGTTTCACATTGCCATGATGACAGCCGTGCCAGCATATTGAGAACGAAATAGGTACTGACACTACCCATATCCACATTGAAAATATATTTTGCCCTGTCAGTTGGAATACACATCGACATTCAAGCTAACGGGCATACATTTCCCCCGTTAGCCTATATGTCGATGCGTCGTTGAGCAGGCTAGCATGCTAAGCATTACACTAGGACAGGGGTCGGCAACCTTTACCAGTCAAAGAGCCATTTTGACCAGTTTCGCAAATTATAGAAAACAATGGGAGCCGCAAAAATGTTTTGAAATCTTAAATGAAATAACACTGCATACAAAGTTTTTTTTTTCCTTTGTGCAATGTATAAACCAGGGGTCTCAGACACACTGCCCACACCTTTATATGGAATTTGTAAGCTGGTGCGGCACGCTGGTTTTAAATGAATGGTGCTTGTCAGCGTCATGCGTGCCGTGATGGTAGAGCATATAGCACCCACTTCAACCAGCGTGCCTGATCAGCCACACGTTGTATGGTGTTTCCGCTTACTCACGTAGGTGACAGCAAGGCATACTTGTTCAACAACCACACAGGTTACACTGACGGTGGCGGTATAAAAAAAACTATAACACTCTTACTAATAATGCGCCACACTGTGAACCCACACCAAACAAGAATGACAAACACATTTCGGGAGAACATCTGCACTGTAACACAACATAAACACAACAGGACAAATACCCAGAATCCCATGCAGCCCTAACTCTTCCGGGCTACATTATACACCCTCGCTACCAAACCCCGCCCACCTCAAGCGACGCACAGAGGGGGGTCGATGTGTGAGGGAGCAGGGTTGGGGTGGGGGCGGGGTTTGGTGGTAGCAGGGGTGTATAATGTAGCCCGGAAGAGTCAGGGCTGCATGGGATTCTGGGTATTTGTTCTGTTGTGTTTATGTTGTGTTAAGGTGCAGATGTTCTCCCGAAATGTGTTTGTCATTCTTGTCTGGTTTTGGTTCAAAGTGTGGCGCATTATTAGTAAGAGTGTTAAAGTTGTTTTATATGGTCACCGTCAGTGTAACCTGTGTGGCTGTTGACCAAGTATGCCTTGCTGTCACGTATGTGTGCAAGCAGAAGATGTATATTGTATAACAAGTGTTAGGCTGGCACGCTGTTAATACAGATTGTAGAGAGCGCCAAATGTTGTACCATCATGGCACACCTTTATTATAGCTGTAAGGGTGAAAATCGGTGAATATTAATCCCGGGAGTTTTCTGCGAGAGGCACTGAAATCCGGAAGTCTCACGGGAAATTGGGGGGTTCAGCAAGTAAGCTGCCGAGCCGCATCAGAGTGATCAAAGAGCCGCATGCGGCTCTGGAGCCGCGGGTTGCCGACCCCTGCACTAGGAGCTAAGCACCATCACACTAAGTTTTCATTGCACGAACATACTAGCTTTGTTAGACACGATCATAGACTATTAGTAAACAACGTAGTTTACATACGAAATGTCCTTTTCCATTTATTACAAGTAATAAGAAAACGTAAATACCTGACTTACCTATCAAGGATGAAATTAGCAATTTTGGCGTCAGATGGAAAAATCTTTCAAAGGCATCCCTGATACAAATCCTCGTTTTGTTCCTGGCTTTAATATTATCATGCATGTTATCAGTTAGCAGGTGTCAAGTACCAAGTTATACGAGTATGAGGGGTTGAGGTAACAAAATTGGCTAAAAAGTTTGCATGCTAATGATAGTAATGCTGTCTGAGGTTGAGCCAATCAGTGGCCACTATACTGAACAGCACAGTCGGATTATTTCGGTCTTGTCTAGTGACTATCTGTAGTTCATTTAGCACAGGAGTGTCCAAAGTGCGTCTCGGGGGCCATTTGCGGCCTGCAGCTTTATTTGCCCGCGACTCGTTCTAAAAACGAAATAAAAACATTCCAGATTAGAACATTACACAAAAAAAAACTACAATATGCAATTTTGGGAGAAATTGCGTGTGAATGCTGAAATGTGCCAGCCGCTAATTTGCGTAAACCAAACTTAAATGCTAACAATAGCATGGAACAGTCCTTTATGGGACTGTTCCGATACAACCTTTTCACTACCGATTTTGGAAGCTTGAGTAATGGTCGATACCACTACGTGAGTTGTGTGGTCCTCTGGGTTTTTAAAATTTTGATTTCTATTTATTGTTTTAATTGGTTTTACCCTTTAAAATCGTTTTTAATCTTTTTTTATTTTTTTTATTGTTTTTATATTGGTTTTATATTTATTTATTTTTTGTTTTTATTCAGTTATAAGTGGAGCTAAGGATAATATTTGAATATTGTTTTTAACATTGTTGTGCAGCACTTTGGAAACATTTCTGTTGCTTAAATGTGCTATACAAATAAAGTGGATTGGATTGGCTAATACAATATCAGCAAGAATCGTGCATACTTGTGTTATTTTGTAGTGTGGAATGTTAGAAAAGGTTTGATCAAGTAAATTGAGTCAGAGACAAATGGTAGCTATGAAAAATACCAA
>NC_084571.2:5357500-5400000 GCF_033978685.3 Nerophis lumbriciformis
AAAACAGTGTTGTTATGAATTATTAACCTATTTAGGCTCCAATTACTTCACATCAAATATTCTACTTTGAAAAAGAATTGGGGGGAATATTTTGTGTTTCCATATATGAAAACAAAAAAGGCATAAAACAAACAAACAAAAAAACTTGAAAAAATAATACTGCAGGACGGATAGATCGAAAGCTGATCTTGGGGAAGTTGGGGCCCTTTTGGTTCCCCAAGAATTTTAGTGGGATTTTTTTTCTAAAAAACTGTCATTGGTCAAAAAATAATAATGAATGGTGTTGTGAATTATTGACGTATTTAAGGCTCCAATTACTTCACATCAAATATTCCACTTTGAAAAAGAATTGGGGGAAAATATTGCATATTTTGTGTTTTTGACATAAAAAATGGGTTAGCGTTGACAAAGAGGGTTGAAAGCATAAAAAAGAAAGTTTTCACTTTATATGCAGAGATAGACCTGAAGTGAATCTACAGATTTGAGCGTTGAAAGTAAAGACAAAAAATGTATGACACATTTTTAACACTTTTATGAGTGTTGTGGATCCCTTAGAATTTTAGTGGGGTTTTTATTTTTATTTTTTTAACAGTCATAGCTTCAAAAATAATCATTAATTAAAACTCAATGTTGTTATAAATTATTGATCTATTCAAGGCTCCAATTACTTCACATCAAATATTCCACTTTGAATTTTTTTCAGTGGAAAATATTGCATATTTTGTGTTTTTTCCATTGACAAAAGGGCATACAAATTGGGATTGTTTTTTTTTTACATTATATACTTTATATGGACAGAAAGACTTGAAGTTGTTCTGGAGATTTAAGTGTTAAAACATAAAAAAAAAAAAACATATATTTGACCTATTTTTCACACTTTTATGAGTGGGACCCTTTTGGATCTCCAAGAATATTAGTGGGATCTGTCATTGCTTCAAATATAATAATTAATTTAACTAAATGTTGTCATGAATTATCGGTCTATTTTAGGCTCAAATTACTTCACATCAAATATTCCACTTTGACATTTTTTCGGGGGAAAATATTGCATATTTTGTTTTTTCCATTGACAAAAGGGCATAAAACATTGAAATTATTGTTTTTTATGTTATATACTTTATATTGACAGATAGACTTGAAGTTGAGTTAGAGATTTACGTGTTAAATCATTAAAATAACATATTTATAAGCTTTTTTTTCACAGTTTTATGAGTAGGGCCTTTTTGGATCCCCAATCATTTTAGTGGAAATATTTCCTTAAAACTGTAATTGCTCAAAAAAAAAGAACTAAAATAAATAGAGGCATGAATTATTGATCTATGTAAAGCTCTTAATACTTCATATCAAATATTCCACATGGAAAAAAAAATTGTGGGGAAAATATTGCAAATGTTGTGTTTTTTCCATTGAAAAACATTGGATTTATTATTTTTTTACCCTATGTACTTTATATTGACAGATAGAATATTGCATATTTTGTTTTTGCCATAAAGAAGGGGTTTTTCTTTGACAAAAAGCGCATAAAATATGTTTTAACTATATATTGAAAGATAGACCTGGAGCTAATCTAATTTAAGTATTGTGAAAGTAAAGGGGAAAAAAAGAAAAATCTTCAACTTATTTTTAACATTTTTGGATCCCCAATCATTTTAAGTGTGATTGTTTTTCCTTAAAACTGTAATTGCTCAAAAATAAAGAACTAAACTCAATATAGGTATGAATTATTGATCTATGTAAGGCTATTAATAGTTCACAACAAATATTCCACATGGCAAAAAAAAGGTGAGGAAATGCATATTTTGTGTTTTTTCCATTGACAAAAGGGCATAAAACATTGGAATTGTTTTTTTTTACTTTATATACTTTATATTGACGGATAGAATATTGCAGTTTTTGCCATAATAAAGTGGGTTTTCTTTGACAAAAAGGGCATAAAATATTAAAAATAAATGTTTTTACTATATACTGAAGTTAATCTAATTTAAGTATTGTGAAAGTAAAGGGAAAAAAAGGAAAAATCTTCAAATTTACTCACTTTTTCATCCCCAATAATTTATTGAGATATTTTTTTTTTTAAGTGTAATTGCTGAAACCCCCCCCCCCCCCAAAAAAACGAATATCAATGTTGATATGAATGATTGACCTATTTTAGGCTCCAATTACTTCACATCAAATAATCCACTTTGAAATTTTTTCGGGGGAAAATATTGCATATTTTGTTTTTCCCATTGACAAAAGGGCTTAAGACATTGGAATTATTGTTTTTCTTATGTTATATACTTTATATTGACAGATAGAAAATGGCATATTTTGTGGTTTTGCCATAAAAAGTGGGTTTTATTTGACAAAAAGGGCATAAAATATTAAAAATAAATGTTTTAACTATATACTGAAGTTAATCTAATTTAAGTATTATGAAAGTAAAGGGGAAAAAATAAAAATCTTCAACTTATTTTTAACACTTTTTGGATCCCCAATAATTTTAGTGTGATTTTTTTTCTTAAAAATATAATTGCTCAAAATTTAAAAAAAAAAGAACTAATATCAATGTTGTTATGAATGATTGACCTATTTTAGGCTCCAATTACTTCACATCAAATATTCCACTTTGACATTTTTTCGGGATGAAATATTGCATATTTAGTTTTCCCCATTGACAAAAGGGCTTAAAACATTGGAATTATTGTTTTTTTATGTTATATACCTTATATTGACAGATAGAATATTGCATATGTTGTGTTTTTGCCATAAAAAGTAGGTTTTCTTTGACAAAAAAGGGATAAAATGTTAAAAATAAATCTTTTAACTATATACTGAAGTTAATCTAATTTAAGTATTGTGCAAGTAAAGGGGAAAAAATGAAAATCTTCAACTTATTTTTAACACTTTTTGGATCCCCAATAATTTTAGTGATTTTTTTTTTCTTAAAAATATAATTGCTCAAAAATAGAAAAAATAAAAACTAATATCAATGTTGTTATGAATGATTGACCTATTTTAGGCTCCAATTAATTCACATCAGATATTCCACTTTGAAATTTTTTCAGGGAAAATATTGCATATTTTGTTTTTTTCCATTGACAAAAGGGCTTAAAACGTTGGAATTATTGTTTTTTATTTTATATACTTTATATTGACAGAACATTGCATATTTTGTGTTTTTGCTATAAAAAGTGGGTTTTCTTTGACAAAAGGGCATACAATATTACAAATAAATGTTTTAACTATATACTGAAGTTAATCTAAATTAAGTATTGTGAAAGTAAAGGGGAAAAAATTTAAATCTTCAACTTATTTTTAACACTTTTTGGATCCCCAATAATTTTAGTGTGATTTTTTTTTCCTTACAAATATAATTGCTCAAAAATTCAAAAAAAGAACTAATATCAATGTTGTTATGAATGATTGACCTATTTTAGGCTCCAATTACTTCACATCAAATATTCCACTTTGACATTTTTTCGGGATGAAATATTGCATATTTAGTTTTCCCCATTGACAAAAGGGCTTAAAACATTGGAATTATTGTTTTTTTATGTTATATACCTTATATTGACAGATAGAATATTGCATATGTTGTGTTTTTGCCATAAAAAGTAGGTTTTCTTTGACAAAAAAGGGATAAAATGTTAAAAATAAATCTTTTACTGAAGTTAATCTAATTTAAGTATTGTGCAAGTAAAGGGGAAAAAATGAAAATCTTCAACTTATTTTTAACACTTTTTGGATCCCCAATAATTTTAGTGATTTTTTTTTTCTTAAAAATATAATTGCTCAAAAATAGAAAAAATAAAAACTAATATCAATGTTGTTATGAATAATTGACCTATTTTAGGCTCCAATTAATTCACATCAGATATTCCACTTTGAAATTTTTTCAGGGAAAATATTGCATATTTTGTTTTTTTCCATTGACAAAAGGGCTTAAAACGTTGGAATTATTGTTTTTTATTTTATATACTTTATATTGACAGAACATTGCATATTTTGTGTTTTTGCTATAAAAAGTGGGTTTTCTTTGACAAAAGGGCATACAATATTACAAATAAATGTTTTAACTATATACTGAAGTTAATCTAATTTAAGTATTGTGAAAGTAAAGGGGAAAAAATTTAAATCTTCAACTTATTTTTAACACTTTTTGGATCCCCAATAATTTTAGTGTGATTTTTTTTTTCCTTACAAATATAATTGCTCAAAAATTCAAAAAAAGAACTAATATCAATGTTGTTATGAATGATTGACCTATTTTAGGCTCCAACTACTTCACATCAAATATTCTAATTAGAATTTTTGGTATTTTTGGTTTTGAAAAAATGAAAAATATAAAAATGCTTAAATTTTTCAGTGTGTGGCCCTCAGTGGAAAAAGTTTGAACAGCCCTGCTGTAGCCAGCCTTTACAGAGCGGCCAGTATTTATTTGTGTTTTATTGCTGCGTGGCGACGTGGGCGGTAATGGCTGCGGTGGCGGCAGACGCTCTCCCCGACAAGGCTCTTTAAAGTATCCAACACATCAGCGCTCATAAGCCGCGGGGCATTAAAAGTCTCCATTAACACCCAGATGAGAGCCACTTCCTGTGCACGCGAGGCGCCTCAGACGGCGGATCGATGATCGCATCGATCCAAAAAAGATGTGATCAAATCCATCATGTCGGAGACGCCGCGCCGTTAAATGCATTTTAATAAAAAGTTAATTGATTGAGTCAATTGAGTGAATCAGCAGCTCCCAGCCAACATTTTGTGCCTGATTGAGCGCGGCCATGGCGCTCGCTGTTGCTGGGAAGGTTCCGCTCTCGCCGCACGCCGTCGACACGATACGACGCTCTGACGTTTCTCGCCACCCGATCACGAGGCTTCGGCCATCTTGCTCGTTCCATATGTTAAACGCTAAACGAGCAAACGAAGAGTCAACACGAGGGATTGACATCAGATAGAATTCCCTTCGTGGAATATTTTGGAAGATTATATACAACTATTTTTTTTCTTGAATATTTTTAATATTTGTGAAAGTCTGAACCAGGGGTCACCAACCTTTTTGAAACCAAGAGCTACTTCTTGGGTACTGATTAATGCGAAGGGCTACCAGTTTCCATCCATCCATTTTTCTACCGCTTATTCCCTTTGGAGTTGCGGGGGGCGCTGGAGCCTATCTCAGCTACAATCGGGCGGAAGGCGGGGTACACCCTGGACAAGTCGCCACCTCATCACAGGGGCTACCAGTTTGATACACACTTAAATAAATTGCCAGAAATAGCCAATTTGCTCAATTTACCTTTAACTCTATGTTATTATTAATAATTAATGACATTTATCTTTGTGGAAACACTGATCATCTTAAGGATTTCTCACAATAAATATATATAGAAACAGATAAGTATCAATATGCAACACTTTATTTTTATATTTTCTCTAAGTGCACATTTTTCAAATTGATCATTTTAAAATGATCGCTTCTAAGATCAAGTATGTTAAGTCGAGATGTCCGATAATGGCTTTTTTGCCGATATCCAATATTGTCCAACTCTTAATTACCGATTCCGATATCAACCGATATATACAGTCGTGGAATTAACACATTGTTATGTCTAATTTTGTTGTGATGCCCCGCTGGATGCATTAAACAATGTAACAAGGTTTTCCAAAATAAATCAACTCAAGTTATGGAAAAAAATGCCAACATGGCACTGCCATATTTATTATTGAAGTCACAAAGTGCATTTTTTTTTTTTTAACATGCCTCAAAACAGCAGCTTGGAATTTGGGACATACTCTCCCTGAGAGAGCATGAGGAGGTTGAGGTGGGCCGGGTTGGGAGTAGCGGGGGGTGTATAATGTAGCGTCCCGGAAGAGTTAGTGCTGCAAGGGGTTCTGGGTGTTTGTTCTGTTGTGTTATGGTGCGGATGTTCTCCCGAAATGTGTTTGTCATTCTTGTTTGGTGTGGGTTCACAGTGTGGCGCATATTTGTAACAGTGTTAAAGTTGTTTATACGGCCACCCTCAGTGTGACCTGTATGGCTGTTGACCAATTATGCGTTGCATTCACTTGTGTGTGTGAAAAGCCGTAAATATTATGTGACTGGGCCGGCACGCAAGGGCAGTGCCTTTAAGGTTTATTGGCGCTCTGTACTTCTCCCTACGTCCGTGTACCACTCCGTACAGCGGCGTTTTAAAAAGTCAACATTTTACTAGAGATGTCCGATAATATCAGCCTGCCGAAATTATCAGCCGATGAATGCGTTAAAATGTAATATCGGAAATTATCGGTATCGTTTTTTTTTTTTATTATCGGTATCGTTTTTTTAAATTTGTATTATTATTAAATCAACATAAAAAAACACAAGATACACACTTCTTTCTGTTATTAATATTCTGGTTCCTACATTATATATCAATACAGTCTGCAAGGGATACAGTCCGTAAGCACACATGATTGTGCGTGCTGCTGGTCCACTAATAGTACTAACCTTTAACAGTTAATTTTACTAATTTTCATTCATTACTAGTTTCTATGTAGCTGTTTTTATATTGTTTTACTTTCTTTTTTATTCAAGAATTTTAAAAAAAAAAGTATCTTATTTTTTATTTTTATTTTTTTAAAGTACCTTATCTTCACCATACCTGGTTGTCCAAATTAGGCATAATAATGTGTTAATTCCACGACTGTATATATCGGTTGATATCGGTATCGGTTGATATCGGTATCGGTAATTAAAGAGTTGGACAATATTGGAATATCGGATATCGGCAGTCCGATATTATCGGACATCTCTAATGTTAAGTGTTCCCACAGAACTGCAACATATCTTGCAGGGGTGGTCTCATCTCATTTGCATAATTAGTTAAAGTTACAACATTATTTTTTTCAAGCCGATACCAATATCTCATTTATATCTAATATTTTTTAAATGTAGATTTAAGTGTAATTCTTCTTTCTATTCGGGCTCCAGTACTATGGAATGCCCTCCCGGTAAAAATTAGAGATGCTACCTCAGTAGAAGCATTTAAGTCCCATCTTAAAACTCATTTGTATACTCTAGCCTTTAAATAGCCCCCGTTAGACCAGTTGATCTGCCGTTTCTTTTCTTTTCTCCTCTGCTCCCCTTTTCCTTGAGGGGGGGGGGGGGCACAGGTCCGGTGGCCATGGATGAAGTGCTGGCTGTCCAGAGTCGGGACCCGGGGTGGACCGCTCGCCTGTGCATCGGCTGGGAACATCTCTGCGCTGCTGACCTGTCTCCGCTCGGGATGGTGTCCTGCTGGCCCCACTATGGACTGGACTCTTACTATTATGTTGGATCCACTATGGACTGGACTCTCACAATATTATGTCAGACCCACTCGACATCCATTGCTTTCGGTCTCCCCTAGAGGGGGGGGGGGGGTTACCCACATATGCGGTCCTCTCCAAGGTTTCTCATAGTCATTCACATTGACGTCCCACTGGGGTGAGTTTTTCCTTGCCCGTATGTGGGCTTTGTACCGAGGATATCGTTGTGGCTTGTGCAGCCCTTTGAGACACTTGTGATTTAGGGCTATATAAATAAAGATTGAGATTGAGCTTTGTTTGGGGCAGCTTCTTTAGCAGCAAGCGTCTTCCAAGGCTTTCAAAATACATCATGTAGCTGATATGGTTTGATGTGATGAAGTGTGATGTTTTTTTTTTTATTTCTTTCTCGAGCAATGTTTCGTAAAACAAAAATGTCTTACCTGAAACGGTGAAGAAGTCCCACACGATCGCCGACATGTTTGTTTACAGAAAGGGTGTTCAGACTTTTTCCACCGAGGGCCGCACACTGAAAGATTTAAGCATTTTCAAAACAAATACAATATATAGATTTTTTTTTTCTAACTTTTCGGGCTCCCCTGAAGTTTGGTAAGTTTGACACCCTTGCTGTAAGGTGTACAGCTGAAAAATTGGCAAAATTAACCTGTTACTAGAATGCTAACAGTTAGCATACGTCATGTACCAAGTTATATGACTCTGGGGTATACGGTTGCAACATTTGAAAAAAAAAAGTTAGCATGCGTCTCGTACCAAAGTATATGACTCTAAGGTCTACAACTGTGAAATTAGCTAAAAAAAAAAAAGTGTCAAATTAGCTTGCAGGTGCAGCATCTTTATGGTCTTTGGTGAAGTCTCTTGGAACTAGAAGCTCTAAGACGTTTACACTGGATTATATTTACGGTATGTGTGTTTTTAAACAATGTCCTTTTCCCTCCAGCTAGCAGGCCTCAGAAGCTAGCTTGTTTCCTTGTGTTTAATATTAGAGTTTAGAAAAACAAAGAACACTTCGCTATTTCAGTTGAACTTTTGAGAACAACGCGTGACTGAACAGGTTTTTTAATTTAAAAAAAAAGATCTACACTATACTTGCCACTTGTTTTTAGCCGCAACACCCCTGAGAAGCTAGCTAGCATCAGTAGCTAGGTTTTTGTTCCAGGGTTTCACCAGCTAGCTGTTTAAACCTTGGTTGTTTTCAAGTTGTCAAATGAAATACCTTTCTTGACTAAACATTTGATTTAAGGCTTTTATATTCACACAAATGCATGTTTACCACCAACGTTTGTTATTCAACCTTCCAGTCTTCGCTTACCGCCAGCTAGCGTTAGAAGCTAGCTTGTTGTTTTTTTTGTCTTTTTTTTGACGAAAAACACTCAAGTTTTTAAAGATATTTATCATTTTTGGTGAGCGTGAACGCACCTTAAGAAACTAGCCAGCGTAAGAAGCTAGCTTGACGTTCAATACTTCCGGAAGTTTCATGAACGTTAATATCTTATTTTTTAATATCTATAAAAAGCTAGCTTGTTCTTGTAAGGCTGGCCTTGGGTCCTTATTTTATTTTTCTTTGAGGCGAGTGAAGCTAGCACGGCGTGGCGCAGTGGAAGAGTGGCCGTGCGCGACCCGAGGGTCCCTGGTTCAATCCCCACCTAGTACCAACCTCGTCATGTCCGTTGTGTCCTGAGCAAGACACTTCACCCCTTGCTCCTGATGGGTGCTGGTTAGCGCCTTGCATGGCAGCTCCCTCCATCAGTGTGTGAATGTGTGTGTGAATGGGTAAATGTGGAAGTAGTGTCAAAAGCGCTTTGAGTACCTTGAAGGTAGAAAAGCGCTATACAAGTACAACCCATTTATCATTTATTTATCATTTATTAAAATTAGCATGCTAACAGTTAGCATGGCCAGTTGATGGCGCAATAGTTAGCATGCTAACAGTTAGCATATGTCAGGTACCGAGTTATATGACTCTGTGGTGTTCAGTTGCAAAATTTGGCAAACAAAAAAATTGCATGCTAACAAGCATGGATACCAAGTTATGACTCTAGGTAGGGCTGAAAAATTGGCATAAATGATAAATGATAAATGGGTTATACTTGTATAGCGCTTTTCTACCTTCAAGGTACTCAAAGCGCTTTGACAGTATTACCACATTCACCCATTCACACACTGATGGCGGGAGCTGCCATGCAAGGCGCTAACCAGCAGCCATCAGGAGCAAGGGGTGAAGTGTCTTGCCCAAGGACACAACGGACGTGACTAGGATGGTAGAAGGTGGGGATTGAACCCCAGTAAACAGCAACACTCCGATTGCTGGCACGGCCACTCTAAAAAAGTGTTAATAATTAGAATGCTAGCAGTTAACATACGTCATGTACCAAGTTATATGACTCTAAGGCAGGGGTGGGCAATTAATTTTTACCGGGGGCCGCATGAGCAACCCGAGCACTGCTGGAGGGCCACACGGACAATATTTCAATTAAATTTGGCTCAAATTATTTTTGATATATCGTAAGATAAATAATAATGATAATAATAATAATAATTAAAGCTGCAAGCAGCGTTGGACGGGCCCGCGTATTTGGCAGGTGCTAGTCCTAAGTGTCCCAATACTTTTGTCTACTTGTAGTCTGAAGTGTCCCAAGACTTTTGTCTAGTGTACCTACCTTGTCTGCATTGTGTGGGCACGTTGGTGCTTCCTGCTTTTAAGCAGCCATCTTAAAAAAACAGCACCGCAGGAGCATCAGTGCAGCGGGTCTTTGAAGGGTCATAAAATCAAAACCGGAGCAGGTATCACAACTCTTTCACCAACTTTTAATCAGAAGGGTTCAATCTCTCTCCTGTGTTAGTTTGAAGCCGAAACAACAAACGCGCTCAGAGGAGATAATGTTTGAAGAAAGGTGACGGGTTTTTACAAAAATGTTGTGTTGAAGGGGGAATAGCAAACTTCCTGTATATTTTTGCTGGGGGTTGTCAATTTATGAAATGTAGGTCTAAGTGAGACCTACATAGAGGTTTTTTGTTTCATCTCTCTCCGACCTTCCCAGTGGGAGTTACAGGCAGTTTTGTAAGAATTTTCATCGGAGGTGCAGTTTTTTGTGCGTTTTATAAAAAAATTGCTGTAGAGCACAATTTTTAGATTTGGGGTTAGGTTTTTTCATTAGATCACAGTTTTAGCCAGTCCTGATGTGTGTGTTCAGTTTGGTGAGTTTTGAAGCATGTTAAGGGGGTCAAAGTACAGCTCAAAGAGGCAAAAGTGACAGTTTTTAGTACTTTTTTGTCTTGAAGGGGGAATTGCCAACTTCCTGTAGATTTTAGCCCAAGAATGTACCATTATGAAAGTTAGGTCTGAGTCAGACCTACATAGAGGTTTTTGTTTCATGTCTTTCCGACCTTCCTAGTGGGAGTTACAGGCAGTCTAGTTGTTTTTTTTCCTAGGGGGAGCTAGAGCGCAATTTTGATTTTTGCAGTTTGGTTTTTTTATTAAAAGACAATTTTCGCAGGTCCTGATGTGTGGGTCAAATATGGTGAGTTTTGAAGCATGTTAAGTGGGTCAAATTAGTGCTCGAAGAGGCGGCGGAAGAATAATAATAATTAAAGCTGCAAGCAGCGTTGTTCGGGCCCGCGTATTTGGCAGGTGCTAGTCCTAAGTGTCCCAATACTTTTGTCTACTTTTAGTCTGAAGTGTCCCAAGACTTTTGTCTAGTGTACCTACCTTGTCTGCATTGTGTGGGCACGTTGGTGCTTCCTGCTTTTGAGCAGCCATCTTAAAAAAACAGCACCGCAGGAGCATCAGTGCAGCGGGTCTTTGAAGGGTCATAAAATCAAAACCGGAGCAGGTATCACAACTCTTTCACCAACGTTTAATCAGAAGGGTTCAATCTCTCTCCTGTGTTAGTTTGAAGCCGAAACAACAAACGCGCTCAGAGGAGATAATGTTTGAAGAAAGGGGACGGGTTTTTACAAAAATGTTGTGTTGAAGGGGGAATAGCAAACTTCGTGTAGATTTTTGCTGGGGGTTGTCAATTTATGAAATGTAGGTCTAAGTGAGACCTACATAGAGGTTTTTTGTTTCATCTCTCTCCGACCTTCCCAGTGGGAGTTAGAGGCAGTTTTGTAATTTTTTTCTTCCGAGGAGCAGTTTTTTCTCCGTTTTATTCAAAAATTGCTCTAGAGCGCAATTTGTGAATTTGGGGTTAGGTTTTTTTATTAGATCACAGTTTTTGCCAGTCCTGATGTGTGTGTTAAGTTTGGTGAGTTTTGAAGCATGTTAAGGGGGTGAAATTACAGCGCAAAGAGGCAAAAGTGACTGTTTTTAGTACTTTTTTGTCTTGAAGGGGGAATTGCCAACTTCCTGTTGATTTTAGCCCGAGAATGTACCATTATGAAAGTTAGGTCTGAGTCAGACCTACATAGAGGATTTTGTTTCATGTTTTTCCGACCTTCCTAGTGGGAGTTACAGGCAGTCTAGTTTTTTTTTTTCCTAGGGGGCGCTAGAGTGCAATTTTGAGTTTTGGGGTTTTGGTTTTTTTATTAAAAGACAATTTTCGCAGGCCCTGATGGGTGGGTCAAATTTGGTGAGTTTTGAAGCATGTTAAGTGGGTCAAATTAGTGTTCGAAGAGGCGGCGGAAGAATAATAATAATAATAAAGAATAATAATAATAAAACCTTAGAATAACAATAGGTCCTTATGTCCCATTGCATAAGGACTCCCTGTGGGAGTCCTTTTGCAATGGGCCATGGCGGGCCCTAATAAAACGTTACAATAACAATAGGTCCTTATGTCCCATTGCATAAGGACTCCCTGTGGGAGTCCTTTTGCAATGGGCCATGGCGGGCCCTAATAAAACCTACGAAATACAATAGGTCCTTATGTCCCATTGCATAAGGACTCCCTGTGGGAGTCCTTTTGCAATGGGCCACTGCGGGCCCTAATAATAAAACCTTAGAATAACAATAGGTCCTTATGTCCCATTGCATAAGGACTCCCACAGGAGTCCTTTTGCAATGGGCCATTGCGGGCCCTAATAATAATTGCATTTAACCTAACTCAACTTTAAACAAAAGCAGATTGCTTTTGATGGTTTTATTTTTAACACTGTCTTACACAATACTTCCTGATGTATAATACAATGCAAAAATGTCAATTTCTGTCACTTTATCCTGCATCCTCTTTAAAAGTCCAACATTTTTCCCCGTCAGATTTGGACAACCATCTGTTGTCACACCTGCCAGCTTGTCCCATTTCAGTCCTAACATGTCCAAACACGCATTTACCTATGTGAACAAGTCAATACCTGTGGTTGTCTCTTTAATTGACTGCATGGCTGCCAGCTCCTCCGTGATTTGAAAGTCTGCAGTTATCCCACGTAAGAAGATGAGCTGCTGGGCGGTGTCACGCACATCGCAGCTCTCATCCAAAGCCAGCGAAAAACAGTCAAAGTCGGCCGTTCTGTTCTTCAGCTGAAGCGCCAAGTTTCCAGCTATGGTCTCAACCCGCCTCGTTACAGTGCGTCGGGAGAGTGACACGTTGTCAAATGCGCCCCTCTTCTCCGGGCATATCAGCGCAACAGAGTCCAATAAGCGCTCCTTAATAAACTCTCAGTCAGAAAACGCATAACTTTTTCTGGCGATTTTGTGAGAAATGACGAAACTTGTCCTGACAGCTGCGTCTCTGGGGGTGTGAAATTTGGTAAAAATTCCTTGTTGGGTTTGCAGTTTTACCATCAACGCATCAGCCTCCCTTGCGCGCGCTTCATCAGACAGATTCCGGTATTTTTCCTCGTGCTTCGTCATGTAGTGGCGATTCAAATTATATTCTTTAAACACAGCAACCTGTGTACCACACATTAAGCACACGGCTTTACCTTTCATTTCTGTAAAGAAATACTTGGCAGTACATGTCTTGTTGAAAACACAGCATTTGTCATCAATTTTTCTTTTTTTTAGCGTGAGCTGACATCTCGGTGGTAACTGTCGCTGTGCACATTCACTCACAGGTTACACACGAACATACGCCCATAAATAACACTTTTCAAAATAAAAGCAGCACAGTTGTATTGCACGCACGACATAGATGTTTTTTTAAATGTATTTTGTAATTTGTGATTGCCGCTATTCACATTCACTCACAATAGCGCACGAGCATACGTCTACCTACTCAGTGGCCTAGTGGTTAGAGTGTCCGCCCTGAGATCGGTAGGTTGTGAGTTCAAACCCCGGCCGAGTCATACCAAAGACTATAAAAATGGGACCCATTACCTCCCTGCTTGGCACTCAGCATCAAGGGTTGGAATTGGGGGTTAAATCACCAAAATGATTCCCCGGGCGCGGCCACCGCTGCTGCCCACTGCTCCCCTCACCTCCCAGGGGGTGATCAAGGGTGATGGGTCAAATGCAGAGAATAATCTCGCCACACCTAGTGTGTGTGTGACAATCATTGGTACTTTAACTTTAACTTTAAGTAATACAAATAATGCTTTTCAAAACAAAAGCAGCGCCGTTGTATTGCACACTCGACATAGATACTTTTTAAAATGTATTTTGTAATTTATGATTGGCCTCACGGGGGCCGGACAGGGACGCACAAAGGGCCGGATGTGGCCCGCGGGCCGCAGAGTGCCCAGGTCTGCTCTAAGGTGTACAGCTGAAAAATTGGCAAAAAAAAACTGTGAATAATTAGAATGCTAACAGTTAGCATACGTCATGTACTAAGGTGTACCGCTGAAAAATTGGCAAAAAAACCCTGAATAATTACAATGCTAACAGTTAGCATACGTCATGTACCAAGGTGTACCGCTGAAAAATTGGCAAAAAAAACTGAATAATTAGAATGCTAACAGTTAGCATATGTCACGTACCAAGTTATATGACTCTAAGGTGTACAGCTGAAAAATTGGCCAAAAAAAACTGTTAATAATTAGAATGCTAACACTTAGCATACGTCATGTACCAAGTTATATGACTCTAAGGCCAGCGAAAAACAGTCAAAGTCGGCCGTTCTGTTCTTCAGCTGAAGCTCCAAGTTTCCAGCTATGGTCTCAACCCGCCTCGTTACAGTGCGTCGGGAGAGTGACACGTTGTCAAATGCGCCCCTCTTCTCCGGGCATATCAGCGCAATTACAATGCTAACAGTTAGCATACGTCATGTACCAAGGTGTACCGCTGAAAAATTGGCAAAAAAAACTGAATAATTAGAATGCTAACAGTTAGCATATGTCATGTACCAAGTTATATGACTCTAAGGTGTACAGCTGAAAAATTGGCCAAAAAAACTGTTAATAATTAGAATGCTAACACTTAGCATACGTCATGTACCAAGTTATATGACTCTAAGGCCAGCGAAAAACAGTCAAAGTCGGCCGTTCTGTTCTTCAGCTGAAGCTCCAAGTTTCCAGCTATGGTCTCAACCCGCCTCGTTACAGTGCGTCGGAAAAAAAAATTGGCAAAAAAAACTGAATAATTAGAATGCTAACAGTTAGCATATGTCATGTACCAAGTTATATGACTCTAAGGTGTACAGCTGAAAAATTGGCAAAAAAAACCTGTTAATAATTAGAATGCTAACACTTAGCATACGTCATGTACCAAGGTGTACCGCTGAAAAATTGGCAAAAAAAACTGAATAATTAGAATGCTAACAGTTAGCATATGTCATGTACCAAGTTATATGACTCTAAGGTGTACAGCTGAAAAATTGGCAAAAAAAAACTGTTAATAATTAGAATGCTAACACTTAGCATACGTCATGTACCAAGTTATATGACTCTAAGGTGTACAGCTGAAAAATTGGCAAAAAAAAACTGTTAATAATTAGAATGCTAACACTTAGCATACGTCATGTACCAAGTTATATGACTCTAAGGTGTACAGCTGAAAAATTGGCAAAAAAAAACTGTTAATAATTAGAATGCTAACACTTAGCATACGTCATGTACCAAGTTATATGACTCTAAGGTGTACAGCTGAAAAATTGGCAAAAAAAAACTGTTAATAATTAGAATGCTAACAGTTAGCATATGTCATGTACCAAGTTATATGACTCTAAGGTGTACAGCTGAAAAATTGGCAAAAAAAAACTGTTAATAATTAGAATGCTAACAGCTAGCATATGTCATGTACCAAGTTATATGACTCTAAGGTGTACAGCTGAAAAATTGGCAAAAAAACCCTGTTAATAATTAGAATGCTAACACTTAGCATACGTCATGTACCAAGGTGTACCGCTGAAAAATTGGCAAAAAAACCTGAATAATTAGAATGCTAACAGTTAGCATATGTCATGTACCAAGTTATATGACTCTAAGGTGTACAGCTGAAAAATTGGCAAAAAAAACCTGTTAATAATTAGAATGCTAACACTTAGCATACGTCATGTACCAAGTTATATGACTCTAAGGTGTACAGCTGAAAAATTGGCAAAAAAAACCTGTTAATAATTAGAATGCTAACACTTAGCATACGTCATGTACCAAGTTATATGACTCTAAGGTGTACAGCTGAAAAATTGGCAAAAAAAAACTGTTAATAATTAGAATGCTAACACTTAGCATACGTCATGTACCAAGGTGTACCGCTGAAAAATTGGCAAAAAAAACTGAATAATTAGAATGCTAACAGTTAGCATATGTCATGTACCAAGTTATATGACTCTAAGGTGTACAGCTGAAAAATTGGCAAAAAAAAACTGTTAATAATTAGAATGCTAACACTTAGCATACGTCATGTACCAAGTTATATGACTCTAAGGCCAGCGAAAAACAGTCAAAGTCGGCCGTTCTGTTCTTCAGCTGAAGCTCCAAGTTTCCAGCTATGGTCTCAACCCGCCTCGTTACAGTGCGTCGGGAGAGTGACACGTTGTCAAATGCGCCCCTCTTCTCCGGGCATATGAGCGCAATTACAATGCTAACAGTTAGCATACGTCATGTACCAAGGTGTACCGCTGAAAAATTGGCAAAAAAAACTGAATAATTAGAATGCTAACAGTTAGCATATGTCATGTACCAAGTTATATGACTCTAAGGTGTACAGCTGAAAAATTGGCAAAAAAAACCTGTTAATAATTAGAATGCTAACACTTAGCATACGTCATGTACCAAGTTATATGACTCTAAGGTGTACAGCTGAAAAATTGGCAAAAAAAACCTGTTAATAATTAGAATGCTAACACTTAGCATACGTCATGTACCAAGTTATATGACTCTAAGGTGTACAGCTGAAAAATTGGCAAAAAAAAACTGTTAATAATTAGAATGCTAACACTTAGCATACGTCATGTACCAAGGTGTACCGCTGAAAAATTGGCAAAAATAACTGAATAATTAGAATGCTAACAGTTAGCATATGTCATGTACCAAGTTATATGACTCTAAGGTGTACAGCTGAAAAATTGGCAAAAAAAACCTGTTAATAATTAGAATGCTAACACTTAGCATACGTCATGTACCAAGTTATATGACTCTAAGGTGTACAGCTGAAAAATTGGCAAAAAAAAACTGTTAATAATTAGAATGCTAACAGTTAGCATATGTCATGTACCAAGTTATATGACTCTAAGGTGTACAGCTGAAAAATTGGCAAAAAAAAGAAAAAGTGTCAAATTAGTTATTAAAATTAGCATGCTAACATGCTAGCATGTTTTCGGCATTTACACAATGTCTTTTGGCATTCACTCATTAACACTAATAATAATAATAATAATAATAATAATAATAATACTATACCTTGATTATGTTCCACATGTGGACACGGTGGAGAGAGTTTGATGTGGCACAACACAGGCTTGTTGAAGAGTTGTTGTCTAGTTTATGCCCGCCAGAAGTGAGAACCTGGATAGATAGAACTGATGTGATCCTGGAGAGATGGCCACGGTCTTTAGGAAGTCCAGTCCTCGGGACTCGTGGCTGCAGCGCGGATCAAACGCGGCGAGGCAGCCGTCTTTTAACCTCCTCTGGCCTGCCGACGCCTCCGCCATTAAACATTCAGCGTGGCTCGCAGAACACGATCAAAAATTCCTGCCACGCGTCGGAAGATATCAAACATGTCAGCGTGCATTATGACCAGGCGCTAAACGCGCGGAAATGTCTGGAATATCTCAGCCAACGTAACCGTGCAGCTTGAAAGGCGCTGGTCAATGTTTTATAGCGTGTCTGCGTCTTGGGAATAACAGGAAGTGAAGCGTGTACTTTTCCTCTGTCACAACAACAACGTGCACACTTTCATGGGGAAGACTTTCACATTTGACATTTTCCCAAAGACGATATAAATGATATCAATTTGGCCCACGATTTTAATACTACTCGTCATATAGCATCTTGGTGACACTTTCTCGCTGTCAACACAATGTCGAATCCTTACTAGCAAGCTAGTGGCTAACGTTCCTCCACAGTGCGAGTTACTCATCCACCCCTCCGTGGCGGCAAATAAAGTACGTTTCTTACAAGTACATTAATAATAATAATAATAATAATAATAGATTGTATTTGTAAAAAGCACTTTACATTGAGTAAACAACCTCAAAGTGCTACAGTGTATTAAAAAATAAATAAAATAGAAAGATAATAAAAATTAAAGCTGCAAGCAGCGTTGTTCGGGCCCGCGTATTTGGCAGGTGCTAGTCCTAAGTGTCCCAATACTTTTGTCTACTTTTAGTCTGAAGTGTCCCAAGACTTTTGTCTAGTGTACCTACCTTGTCTGCATTGTGTGGGCACGTTGGTGCTTCCTGCTTTTGAGCAGCCATCTTAAAAAAACAGCACCGCAGGAGCATCAGTGCAGCGGGTCTTTGAAGGGTCATAAAATCAAAACCGGAGCAGGTATCACAACTCTTTCACCAACTTTTAATCAGAAGGGTTCAATCTCTCTCCTGTGTTAGTTTGAAGCCGAAACAACAAACGCGCTCAGAGGAGATAATGTTTGAAGGAAGGTGACTGGTTTTTACAAAAAAATTGTTTTGAAGGGGGAATAGCAAACTTCCTGTTGATTTTTGCTGGGGGTAGTCAATTTATGAAATGTAGGTCTAAGTGAGACCTACGGAGAGGTTTTTGTTTCATGTCTCTCCGACCTTCCCAGTGGGAGTTACAGGCAGTTTTGTAATTTTTTTCTTCCGAGGAGCAGTTTTTTATGAGTTTTATTCAAAAATTGCTGTAGAGGGCAAATTTTAAATTTGGGGTTAGGGTTCTTTATTAGATCGCAATTTTTGCCAGTCCTGATGTGTGCGTTGAGTTCGGTGAGTTTTGAAGCGTGTTAAGGGGGTCAAATTACAGCTCAAAGAAGGAAAACTGACTGTTTTTAGTACTTTTTTGTCTTGAAGGGGGAATTGCCAACTTCCTGTTGATTTTAGCCCAAGGATGTACAATTATGAGAACTAGGTCTAAGTCAGACCTACATAGAGGATTTTGTTTCATGTTTTTCCGACCTTCCTAGTGGGAGTTACAGGCAGTCTAGTTTTTTTTTTTTCTAGGGGGCGCTAGAGCGCAATTTTGAGTTTTGAGGTTTGGTTGTTTGATAAAAAGTTTTGCCGTATATTACTGATGTGTGTGTAAAATTTGGTGAGTTTTGAAGCATGTTAAGGGGGTCAAAGTAGTGCGCAAAGCTGCGGAAGAATAATAATAATAATAATAATAAAACCTTAGAAATTCAATAGGTCCTTATGTCCCATTGCATAAGGACTCCCTGTGGGAGTCCTTTTGCAATGGGCCATGGCGGGCCCTAATAAACCAAAATAAAAACTAGAACAGCCTATAGCTATAACTAGTATGCATATATCTAAAAAAAAGGCTTTTTTAAAAAGAAGGGTTTTTAAGCCTTTTTTAAAAGCATCCACAGTCTGTGGTGCCCTCAGGTGGTCAGGGAGAGCGTTCCACAGACTGGGGGCGGCGGAGCAGAAAGCCCGGTCTCCCATTGTTTGTAGCTTTGTCCTCGGAGGTTGGAGGTGGTTAGCCTGTCCGGAGCGGAGGTGTCGTGTGGAGGATTTGGGGGTGAGTAGTTCTTTGGGGCATTTCCATGGAGGCACTGGTGGGTTAGTAGGGAGACTTTGTATTCAATCCTGAGTGGAACAGGAAGCCAGTGAAAGGATTTGAGAATTGGTGTGATATGGTCATATTTCCGCACTCTCATCAGGATCCTAGCAGCACTATTCTGTAAACATGCTACACTACACACTGCATGAGGATACAATAAAAGCCATGCTAAGCTAAAGCTCCAGAATGTAAACAGAGGTGGGTGGATTGATACAAATATCAACAGCAATGATACCAAGTGCAGTATCAGTTTGTGTTCAATACAGTGATTAGATTGATATATATATATATTTTTTAATAAAGCAGGAAATACCTTTAAGTTTAAATCATAGCCAATAGTAGCTTTTGTTTATGGTGACTTCTTTTGCACTATTGAATTTATTTTGGCTCAAAATATTGTAAGTAATCAAATTAATCATTCAAATATTTTAATGATATTCTTGCACTGCCATCCTGTTTTTTTGAAATTATAATTGTGATCTAAACTTCAATTAGAAGTTGAGGTGACCGACAACACAACAAACACAACACAAAGAACAACTTTCTGTAAGCAAGCGGAAACAGAAACAGAAATTTGACATGGAATCTTGACATTTACTGTATTATGACTTCAGGCCTACCATATATCTGTATGACTATAAGGCGCTAGTTTTTTCCAATGCTTTGAACCCTGCGGCTATTAAAACGGTGCGGCTAATTCATGGATTCTTCTTAGCTAACGACAATCATGTTTGGTGTTCGACAAATAGTTTTCATTTACGCCGACAGGAACACTAAAAAAGGTGCGTTATTGTTTTTGACTATAGTGCCATCTTTTGGACGAGTTCGCTGTTTTGTTCCTTTTTACCGGAAGTTTACATCCATAATGTTCCTGCTCATCACTCCAAGCCACGTTTGTCAGTTTTACTATATAACTAAAAACAATTCTTACTTACTAAATCATCCCAGGTAGGAGTGTTTTAATGCATATTGTATGTGCCATCGTAATGTCATCAAGCTGGTGCCAATAGCATTAGCTCATATGCTAACACGTTTACGAGTGTCTGTGTCGGTATTAGTAACTTAAAACGGCATTTTTCGTGTATTTTCAGTTTCACAAAGTCCTCAGTAAATTCACCAAAAACGTCACCGTGGAGTTATTGAGTGGGTTTAGTTGATTGGAGGGCTAGCTTCCACACAATGACTTCTGTTTTGTGTGATCAGCCGTTTTACTGCCCTGTTACAGGCACCGTTTGGAAACAATTAAGGTATGTAAACAAACATCTTTCGTACCGGTGTATATCTGCATTTTATGGCGCAACCAATAAATGTAAAAATTAGAAATGTCCGATAATATCGGCCTGCCGATAAATGCGTTAAAATGTAATATCGTAAATTATTGGTATCGTTTTTTTTATTATCGGTATCGTTTTTTTTTAATGTATTTTTTTTAATTAAATCAACATAAAAAACACAAGATACACTTACAATTAGTGCACCAACCCAAAAAAACTTCCTCCCCCATTTACACTCATTCATTCACACTCATTTCTGTTATTAATGTTCTGGTTCCTACATTATATATCAATATATATCAATACAGTCTGCAAGGGATACAGTCCGTAAGCACACATGATTGTGCGTGCTGCTGGTCCACTAATAGTACTAACCTTTAACAGTTAATTTGACTCATTTTCATTAATTACTGGTTTCAATGTAACTGTTTTTATATTGTTTTACTTTCTTTTTTATTCAAGAAAATGTTTTTAATTTATTTATATTATTTTATTTTATAAAAAAATTTTTAAAGTACCTTATCTTCACCATACCTGGTTGTCCAAATTAGGCATAATAATGTGTTAATTCCACGACTGTATATATCGGTTGATATCGGTATCGGTAATTAAAGAGTTGGACAATATCGGATATCGGCAAAAAGCCATTATCGGACATCCCTACTTAAAATGTTTACTAATCCTAAAACTTGGCTTAAACACCGGTGCACTCTACTGCCCAGAAATGACGGTAGTTAACACATTTAGTCACATGGTTAAATGGTGATTCTGAAATGAACACTTAGGATCTCAGTAAACTATCCAGTCTATAGCAGTGTTGCCAAAACGTGAAAAAGTGCTAACTCTCCGTAGGCCAAACAGGGATTTTTACCATGCAACAGCACCACCAGTGAGGAATTTGGCCTCATACCAGCAATAATTCATTAAGATTGTCACACAGTCCTGTGCCTAATTCAATTAGCATTCAACTCCGCCTCTTTTATCCACATTTTTAACCTCAAAACGACCAAAAAAGGTCATTTTCTGCAGACGTTGGCCATTTCCAGGTGTTGCTCCAAAACCAGTTGGTCCTTTATATTTCATCCCATCGCTTTCAAACTTGACCCAGACTGATTATGCATGAGAAGCGTTTAGGTTTTCATTTTAGGTTCGTGGGCGAAGAAGCATGGTCACCAAGATTATACTTCTCTAAGTCACAACTTCACGGTGGAGTCTCAAATTCAAACGCAACTAGTAAACTTAAAAAAAAAATAAAAAAAATATATATATATATATATATATATATATATATATATATATATATATATATATATATATATATATATATATGTCTTAATAAGGTTATCCAAAAAATAGTGCTCGATACCGTAGTAGAGCGCAATATATGTATGTGTGGGAAAAAAATCACAAGACTATTTCATCTCTACAGGCCTGTTTCATGAGGGGGCGTTCCCTCAATCATCAGGAGATTTTAATGGGAGCATTCGTATACCATGGTTTATATAGGGCACAGAGTGGGTGGGTACAGGCTGGCGTAGGGGCGTGGTGATTGGCTCATGTGTTACCTAGGAGGTGTTTCCGTCTGTGGCGGCATGCTGTTACAATTTTGCTGCGCTTGTTGAGGGATGACAGGTCTGGACGGTAAATAATAAACAGTTTCTCTTTCAAGCATAGGTTGCATCTTTTATTACCACTATTGTAAGGTGTGCTGGATGCAAGAATTTGCCATGTTATTGAATATTCAACATTATTGTCTTTGAGGTCCCAAATGTGTTTGCTGAGTTCTGTGGTATTCCGCAGGTTTTGGTTCCTGAAAGAAGCCTTGTGATTGTTCCATCTGGTTTTGAATTCTCCCTCGGTTAATCCTACATATGTGTCGGATGTGTTAATGTCCTTGCGTGTTACCTTAGATTGGTAGACAACTGATGTTTGTAAGCACCCCCCGTTGAGAGGGCAATCAGGTTTCTTTCGACACTTACAGCCTTTGTTGGTTTTGGAGTCGCTCTGTCCGGGGGCCGACGGCTCATTTGCAATTGTTTTGTTGTGGTTTGAGATGATCTGTCGTATATTGTTCATACAGCTGTAGCTCAATTTAATGTTGTTCTTGTTGAATACTTTTCTTAGGGTGTTGTCTTTGGGAAAGTGTTTGTCAATCAGATTGAGGAATTTGTGTCCAATGTTAGTTGAGACGTTTTTGCTGTATGGGGGGTTGTACCAGATGATGTCGTTTCGTTTTCTGTTCTTTTTTGGCTGGTTTCCTGGCGTGGGTTCATAGGTGAGGGTGAAATTGTATCCGCTTTCATCAAGGGCTTTTTGGTACGGGGGGGTTGCTTGGTCAAATTCAGCTTTGCTAGATGACAGCATCGATAGCCTTTTATTAATTCCGGTAGGTATTCTTTTCGTGGTGGTGGGTGGGTGGTTGCTGTCATGGTGCACGTATTGGAGTGTTGTGTTGGGTTTCGTGAATGGTTGGTAGCTGTTATTTCTCAGGTTGAAAGTGACGTCAAGGAAGTTGACGGTTTGCTTGTTGGCTTCAATCGTGATCCGTAGGCCGTTCTCTTTGAAAATTTGGCATATGCGCTTCTTGGTATTCTCGCTGCTCCTTGGCGAGGCGCGACACACTGCCAGTCCGCTCTTTGAAAATTTGGCATATGCGCCACAGCCAACAAGGGCTGAACTGGACATTGAGGACAGGGTGGACGCCACAGCCAACAAGGAAGCCTTCATCACATTGAAGGACCACAAACCCAACTTCGCAAATAACCCAACATGCCGACTAATAAACCCAACTAAATCTGAAATAGGAAAAATCAGCAAAATAATCCTGGACAGAGTCAACACAAAAATCAAGGACAAAACACCACTCAACCAATGGAGAAATACAGCAGCAGTAATCAAATGGTTCAACAACATCCAAGACAAACAACAGCACAACTTTATCTCCTTTGATATCGAAGAATTTTACCCTTCCATCACGCAAGACCTACTGACTCAAGCACTAGACTTCGCCTCAGACTACGACTCAATCACAGGCAACGAAAGAAACATCATCATCCACGCAAAAAACTCCACTCTCATCCACAACAGTACACCATGGCAAAAAAAGAACAATGCAACATTTGACGTCACTATGGGAAGTTTTGACGGAGCAGAAACGTGTGAACTCGTTGGGAGTTTCCTCCTCTCCCAGCTCGCTAGCCTCAATCTGAACCTTGGTATTTACCGTGATGACGGACTGGCAGTGTGTCGCGCCTCGCCAAGGAGCAGCGAGAATACCAAGAAGCGCATATGCCAAATTTTCAAAGAGAACGGCCTACGGATCACGATTGAAGCCAACAAGCAAACCGTCAACTTCCTTGACGTCACTTTCAACCTGAGAATTAACAGCTACCAACCATTCACGAAACCCAACACAACACTCCAATACGTGCACCATGACAGCAACCACCCACCCACCACCACGAAAAGAATACCTACCGGAATTAATAAAAGGCTATCGATGCTGTCATCTAGCAAAGCTGACTTTGACCAAGCAACCCCCCCGTACCAAAAAGCCCTTGATGAAAGCGGATACAATTTCACCCTCACCTATGAACCCACGCCAGGAAACCAGCCAAAAAAGAACAGAAAACGAAACGACATCATCTGGTACAACCCCCCATACAGCAAAAACGTCTCAACTAACATTGGACACAAATTCCTCAATCTGATTGACAAACACTTTCCCAAAGACAACACCCTAAGAAAAGTATTCAACAAGAACAACATTAAATTGAGCTACAGCTGTATGAACAATATACGACAAATTATCTCAAACCACAACAAAACAATTGCAAATGAGCCGTCGGCCCCCGGACAGAGCGACTCCAAAACCAACAAAGGCTGTAAGTGTCGAAAGAAACCTGATTGCCCTCTCAACGGGGGGTGCTTACAAACATCAGTTGTCTACCAATCTAAGGTAACACGCAAGGACATTAACACATCCGACACATATGTAGTATTAACCGAGGGAGAATTCAAAACCAGATGGAACAATCACAAGGCTTCTTTCAGGAACCAAAACCTGCGGAATACCACAGAACTCAGCAAACACATTTGGGACCTCAAAGACAATAATGTTGAATATTCAATAACATGGCAAATTCTTGCATCCAGCACACCTTACAATAGTGGTAATAAAAGATGCAACCTATGCTTGAAAGAGAAACTGTTTATTATTTACCGTCCAGACCTGTCATCCCTCAACAAGCGCAGCGAAATTGTAACAGCATGCCGCCACAGACGGAAACACCTCCTAGGTAACACATGAGCCAATCACCACGCCCCTACGCCAGCCTGTACCCACCCACTCTGTGCCCTATATAAACCATGGTATACGAATGCTCCCATTAAAATCTCCTGATGATTGAGGGAACCCCCCCCTCATGAAACAGGCCTGTAGAGATGAAATAGTCTTGTGATTTTTTTCCCACACATACATATATATATATATATATATATATATATATATATATATATATATATATATATATATATATATATATATATATATATATATATATATATATATATATATATATATATATATATATACACAGTATATATATATGTATATATATTAGTGTTGTCCCGATACCAATATTTTGGTACCGGTACCAAAATGTATTTCAATACTTTTCTAAATAAAGGGCACCACAAAAAATTACATTATTGGCTTGATTTTAACAAAACATCTTACGGTACAATAAACATATGTTTCTTATTGCAAGTTTGTCCTTTAAAAAAATAGTCAACATACAAGACAACTTGTCTTTTATTATTAGTAAGCAAACAAAGGTTCCTAATTTAGCTGCTGACATATGCAGTAACATATTGTGTCATTTTCCATTCTATTATTTTGTCAAAATTATTAAGGACAAGTGGTAGAAATGTAATTATTAATCTACTTGTTCATTTACTGTTAATATCTGCTTATTTTCTCTATTAACATGTTCTATCTACACTTCTGTTAAAATGTAATAATCACTTATTATTCTGTCGTTTGATACTTTACATTAGTTTTGGATGATACCACAAATTTGTGTATCAATCCGATACCAAGTAGTTACAGGATCATATATTTGTCATATTCAAAGTCCTCATGTGTCCAGGGACATATTTCCTGACTTTATAAACATAATATACATGTTTTTTTAAAACGAAAGAAGATTTTATGATGCTAAAAAATATCGATGTAATCATAGTAGTATCGACGAGATACGCTACTGTACTTGGTATCATTACAGTGGATGTCAAGTGTAGATCCAACCATGGCGTTTGTTTACATTGTGACGCCGGTGAGCTACGGTGTGTAGTGAAGCATGTTTAGCTATTCCTCGTCCTGCAGGGATGATACTTGTAAGAAACTTACTTTATTTGTCGCCATGGAGACCAGGATCAGTGATTTAGAAGTAGCTAAAACACTGCCGACTGCGGATGGACTTTAGCCGCTAGCTAGCTAGCCATGTATTAAAGCACCTCTTCCTGAGGGAGTTTCAGTGTTATAACTTCACCTTTATCGTTAGTTTTTAAGCCAAAATGCGTCCGTTCTCCCTTTTCTGTCTACACACTGCGTCTGCTTGTAAGTACTCCGTGATTGTGCGCTGCCGAACATGCTCCTCTGCTCGTAAACCAGCAATGACACGACGTGACGACGGGGGCCCTGGGGGGTGGGGGACCGGTACTTTTTACTGGCAGTATAGTACAGAATATGGTTCATTAGTATCACGGTACTATACTAATACCGGTATACCGTACAACCCTAACAGATATATAATGTTTTTTCGTTTCCCTCCATTTGTGCACATTTTTATCTTTTCATATTTTATACTTTTATCAAACTTTTTTTAATTTTTTTACACACACAAATCGCAACACGGCTCCACACAGATTGTTTTTGTTTTTTTTTACTCAGACACACAGATCGCAACACATAGATATAGATTTTTTTACACACACACAGATGGCAACGCGGATTCCCAGAGATTGTTTTTCACACACATATGTATGTATATATATATATATATATATATTTTATTTTTTTATTATTATTTTATTTTTTTACGGTAGCTGAGTCACCAGAATTTACAGTAAAAATTTAGTGGGGGTTTTTTTTTTGCATCAAATTATTGTATAGTGACAAATGGTACCACTGTTGTTTTAATGTTAAAATAATGGTGATTTGAGCTGCAAATTTTTTTTTTGCCGTAAAACTATGGCCATTTAAAAAAAAATTTTTTTACAGTGCATTACTGTAAATCTGATGATTTTACGATAAATTTCTGCCAGGTCTTTACAGTAAAATCTTCTGACTCTTTTACAGTGTAGCCTTGCGGACATCATTGCTTGTGCAGCTTGAAAGGGGTCAGCATGATTTAATTAATGAATTTAATTTAAGACATATTATTACATACACATGTATGTAATAATATGTGTTAAATTAAATGTATATTTTGTTTATTATTAGCTGTGCATATGTGCTAACATAAAAAAGATGTAATGAATCAGATGGATTATGACAGCCTGGCTGCCTTGAACACATGTCACCACTCCTTCTTATATGGAGGTGAATTCTATTACTTGTTCTATGGTTATCATCACACTCTCTGTGCCATCACTGGTCACTTAAGTTAGAGACTTATTGTTTTTGGTCTTTCTTCCGGAATATTTTGGGTTGAACACAAGTAGTTGAACACAAATGTGAAGTGAATTCATCATAATGTTAGTTTACATTTGACTTTTTCATCTGCTCCCCATCTTGACCTCTGACCTGGCCAGTTGTGCCGTTCTGGTCCGTACCGCATCGCTGACGTGCTGTGCAACGCCGTGATGGTGATTGTGCCACGCCGCGCTTGTGTCGCCTTGCTTGGTCCGTGCCATTTGTACAGGCGTGTGTTTGGGGTGCTAATGAGGGGTGGGGGGAGTCGGTGGGATACAGCTGGATGGAGCGCTGAATAGGTAACCATGGTAACTGTGGGCGAACATTTGAATGCAGCACCAGTGAGAGCAAAGCTGGGAAAGGAAGCTGCAGTGTGTGCGTATGTGTCAAGTGTGTGTGTGTGTAAAAATAAAGGGGAAGGGGGGTCAGGGGGTTAATGTGTGACATTGTAGCAGGTTAATGTTTCATCAAAGTGCGAGGTCACTGCACTGTCTGTTCTATTCCAATGCGACTGGACACTGCATGGGCGAGGGGGGCGTGACAGCAGGTGATGAGTGTCTTAAATACTTTGGTTTAGGAACTAGAAATCAGGGGCGCAGTAAAAAAACAAAAAAACAACACATTTTTCATTTTAATTTATTTATTAAATTTCTTTTAAATTATTGTTTCTGTGTGGAGTTTGCATGTTCTCCCCGTGACTGCGTGGGTTCCCTCCGGGTACTCCGGCTTCCTCCCACCTCCAAAGACATGCACCTGGGGATAGGTTGATTGGCAACACTAAATTGGCCCGAGTGTGTGAATGTTGTCTGTCTATCTGTGTTGGCCCTGTGATGAGATGGCGACTTGTCCAGGGTGGATCCCGCCTTCCGCCCGATTGTAGCTGAGATAGGCTCCAGCACCCCCCGCGACCCCGAAAGGGGTAAGCGGCAGAAAATGGATGGATGGATGTTGTGTGTGTGTGTATATATATATATATATATATATATATATATATATATATATATATATATACATACATACATTTATACATATTTTTAAGTAAAACATTTTCTAAAAGTATTTTTTTTACTTTAAAAAGAATATATGTATATATGTATAATTTAAAATGTGTATTCAATTGTTGTATTTTAGAATGTTCTAAATATTTATATATATACATATATATTATTTTCAAATAAAAAATAACTTTTGAATTTTTTTTATTCTTTATAATATATTGTATATATATATATATATATATATATATATATATATATATATACATATATATATATGTGCGTGTGTATATAATGTGTGTATATATGTCTATATATACATGTGTGTATATTATTTTCAAATAAAAAAAATATTTTTTGAATTTTTTATTTGAAAATTATATATATTATGTATGTATGTATGTATATATATATATATATATAATATAAATATATATATATATATATATACATACATTTATACATATTTTTAAGTAAAACATTTTCTAAAAGTATTTTTTTAATTTAAAAAGAATACATGTATATATGTATAATTTAAAATGTGTATTCAATTGTTGTATTTTAGAATGTTTTAAATATTTATATATATACATATATATTATTTTCAAATAAAAAATAACTTTTGAATTTTTTTTATTCTTTATAATATATTGTATATATATATATATATATATATATATATATATGTGCGTGTGTATATAATGTGTGTATATATGAGTGTGTATATATGTCTATATATACATGTGTGTATATTATTTTCAAATAAAAAAAATATTTTTTGAATTTTTTATTTGAAAATTATATATATTATGTATGTATGTATGTATATATATATATATATATAATATAAATATATATATATATATATACATACATTTATACATATTTTTAAGTAAAACATTTTCTAAAAGTATTTTTTTTATTTAAAAAGAATATCTGTATATATGTATAATTTAAAATGTGTATTCAATTGTTGTATTTTAGAATGTTTTAAATATTTATGTATATACATATGTATTATTTTCAAATAAAAAAATAACTTTTTTTGAATTTTTTTTATTCTTTATAATATATTGTATGTATATATATATATATATATATATATATGTGTGCGTGTGTATATAATGTGTATATATGAGTGTGTATATATGTATACATGTGTGTATATTATTTTCAAATAAAAAAAATTTTTTTTGAATTTTTTATTTGAAAATTATATTTATTATGTATGTATGTATGTATGTATATATATATATATATATACATATAATATGTATGTACAGTATATATATATTTATATAAAATATGTGTATGTATAAATAAAATAAAACAAGTGTGCGAAAGTCTATGAAGGTGACAAGAATTACATTATAATGGGGGGGGGCTGCTGATTTATCAGTGTGTCCTTGTGTGTGTTTGAGTGTCATTGTCATTATTGATCACCCCCCCACCCCCGCCTCTCGACCTATTTGCTCCGCCCCCCTCAGGAGCAACCTGGCTGCATGTCATCTGTTTCATATTCATGCTGCTGTATGTTGTCATTCACCTCCATCTTCTTCTTCTTCTTCTTCTTCTTCTCTGACTGAGGTTATGAATATTAATGCTTCTTCTTCTCCTCCTCCTTGTTCTCACATCTCTTTTACTCTCTGGCCGCACTATTTATACCGTCTCTTTATCCCTCATCCTCCCTCTGCAGCTGCTCGGTATTCGTCTCTGACTTTGCTGTTGATAATTCCCTCATCCGCCCGCAGACAAACACTCATCAGATTAATAATCCCACTCTCTCGTCTTCAAAGCCCCGTCGTTCCATCCGCGGTTAACAAGGAGCTCGCCGCGCCCGATGCGGCCTGCTCGCGTCCCCGCCACCTGCAGATGCTAGCCGCCATCAGCGCTAACGTCTGGAATTAGCATCGGAATTGGCATTTTACAAAACTATAAACCAGTGAAGTTGGTAAATAAAAACAGAATACAATGATTTGCAAATCATTTTCAACTTATATACAATTGAATAGACTGCAAAGACAAGATATTTAATGTTCCAACTGAGAAATGTTTTTATTTTCTTTATTTTTTTTTTGCAAATAATCATTAACTTAGAATTTAATGGCAGCAACACATTGCAAAAAAGTTGGCACAGGAGCATTTTTACCACTGTGTTACATGGCCTTTCCATTTAACAACACTCAGTAAACATTTGGGAACTGAGGAGACCAATTTTTGAAGCTTCTCAGGTGGAATTCTTTCCCATTCTTGCTTGATGTACAGCTTAAGTTGTTCAACAGTCCGGTTGTGGTATTTTAGGCTTCATAATGCGCCACACATTTTCAATGGGAGACAGGTCTGGACTACAGGCAGGCCAGTCTAGTACCCGCACTCTTTTACTATGAAGCCACGCTGTTGTAACACGTGGCTTGGCATTGTCTTGCTGAAATAAGCAGGGGCGTCCATGACAACGTTGCTTGGATGGCAACATATGTTGCTCCAAAACCTGTATGTACCTTTCAGCATTAATGGTGCCATCACAGATGTGTAATTACCCATGCCTTGGGCACTAATACACCCCCATACCATCACAGATGCTGGCTTTTCAACTTTGGTTCTCTTTCTCTTTGGTCCGGAGGATATGACGTCCACAGTTTCCAAAAACAATTTGAAATGTGCACTTGTCAGACCACAGAATCACTTTTCCACTCTGCATCAGTCCATCTTAGATGAGCTCAGGCCTAGCAAAGCCAGCAGCGTTTCTGGGTGTTGTTGATAAATGGCTTTCGCTTTGCATAGTAGAGTTTTAACTTGCACTTACAGATGTAGCGACCAACTGTAGTTACTGACAGTGGTTTTCTGAAGTGTTCATGAGCCCATGTGGTGATATCCTTTACACACTGATGTCGCTTTTTGATGGTCCGTAATATCATCGCCTACGTGCAGTGATTGCAACGGGCCGTAGATGGTGAAATCCCTAAATTCCTTGCAATAGCTCGTTGAGAAATGGTTGTTCTTAAACAATTTGCTCACGCGTTTGTTGACAAAGTGGTGACCCTCGCCCCATCCTTGTTTGTGAATGACTGAGCATTTCGTGGAAGCTGCTTTTATACCCAATCATGGCACCCACCTGTTCCCAATTAGCCTGTTCACCTGTGGGATGTTCCAAATAAGTGTTTGATGAGCATTCCTCAACTTTCTCAGTCTTTTTTGCCACTTCTGCCAGCTTTTTTGAAACATGTTGGAGGCATCACATTCCAAATGAGCTAATATTTGCAAAAAATAACAAAAGTTTACCAGTTCGAACGTTAAGTATCTTGTCTTTGCAGTCTATTCAATTGCATATAGGTTGAAAAGGATTTGCAAATCATTGTATTCTGTTTTTATTTAACATTTACACAACGTGCCAACTTCACTGGTATAAAAGCAGCTTCCATTAAATGCTCAGTCATTCACAAACGAGGATGGGGCGAGGGTCACCACTTTGTCAACAAATGCTTGAGCAAATTGTTTAAGAACAACATTTCTCAACGTGCTTTTGCAAGGAATTTAGGGTTTTCACCATCTACGGTCCGTAATATCATCAAAAGGTTCAGAGAATCCGGAGAGATCACTGCACTTAAGCGATGATATTACGCACCTTCGATCCCTCAGGCGGCACTGCATCAAAAAGCGACATCAGTGTGTAAAGGATATCACCACATGGGCTCAGGAACACTTCAGAAAACCACTGTCAGTAACTACAGTTGTAAGTGCAAGTTACAACTCTACTATGCAAAGCGAAAGCCATTTATCAACAACACCCAGAAACGCAGCCGGCTTCGCTGGGCCCGAGCTTATCTAAGATAGCCTGATGAAAAGTGTACTGTGGTCTGACGAGTGCACATTTCAAATTGTTTTTGTAAACTGTGGACGTCGTGTCCTCCGGACCAAAGAGGAAAAGAACCATCCAGATTGTCATAGGCGCAAAGTTGAAAAGCCAGCCTCTGTGATGGTATGGGGGTGTATTAGTGCCCAAGACATGGGTAACTTACACATCTGTGAAGGCACCATTAATGCTGAAAGGTACATACAGGTGTTGGAGCAACATATGTTGCTATCCAAGCACCGTTATTATGGACGCCCCTGCTTATTTCAACAAGACAATGCCAAGCCACGTGTTACATCAACGTGGCTTCATAGTAAAAGAGTGCAGGTACTAAAATGGCCTGCCTGTAGTCCAGACCTGTCTCCCATTGAAAATATGAAGCCTAAAATACAACAATGGACAACTTAAGCTGTACATCAAGCAAGAATGGGAAATAATTCCACCTGAAAAGCTTCAAAAATTGGTCTCCTCAGTTCCCAAACATCTACTGAGTGTTTATTAAAAGGAAAGGCCATGTAACACAGTGGTAAAAATGCTCCCGTGCCAACTTTTTTGCAACGTGTTGCTGCCATTAAATTCTAAGTTAATGATTATTTGTAAAAAATAAAAAATAAAAATAAATTCTCAGTTCGAACATGAAATATCTTGTCTTTGCAGTCTATTCAATTGAATATAAGTTGAAAAGGATTTGCAAATCTTTGTATTCTGTTTTTATTTACCATTTACACAATGTGCCAACTTCACTGGTTTTGGGTTTTGTACATTGTGTATTTTTGTTTGTTGTTAAATAAAAAACAATTAAAAAAAAGTTAACGTTATCAGAACCGCTGTGAGAAATAAACCTTTTGAAGTGAAAGTGAAAATAACTTTTGACAGCAGCACACTTAAAAAGGCATCAAGGATCGATTCTCCATTCTCTTTTAGTCATTTTCTTTGCAAGTCAAGTTTCTACATACCGGTACATGAAAAGTGTTGGTGTATTTTTGGGAAATTAAATTTTGTTGAAAAAGTTTGTTGCGATAAAAAATGCTATCTACAGATTAATCGAAAAAATAATCGATAGATTAGTTGATTCAAGAAATAATCCTTACCAAAATGGCAATCGTGAAAAGTGGATTTTTCGCGATCTTCTCCACGGTCCACTTTGGTACAGGACTTTGGTAAAAAGTTGCTGATGTGAATGAGGTCGCAGGTTAATTACAGGACGTCTGGTGCACCTGCCGTCGCCGCGGCGATGTGATGACTGCTGACACGGCGTCTGCTGGGGGATTACGTAGGATTTGATTTGAGCGCCGACACAAAAAGTTCTAATGCCTGCAAAAGATTCTTTCTGACAAGCTTCCCCCGATGACGAGCTATAAATGTCTCGCCATTATTTGTGGTGTTGGAGGAAAACAGTGAGTCTTTAATACGCTTTCTTCTTTGTCTTCTTTGTGTTCGCCTCTTGTTGCTCAACAGTGACTCTCGCCTTTGTGTCGCCAACAAGAGGAAGGAAGAAAGGCGGCGCGTCGCTTTATGTTCCCACAACAAGCAGGAACAACAGAGGAGCCCGAGCAGGAAAGGCGGGATGCGGCGCTGAGGAGGCGGAGCAGAGGGAAAGCCGAGGCTTCCTGGGACACGTGGGCCGCACCTTCAGATCGCAGCGCCGGGTCATGACCCAGTTGCCATGCGCATCGCCACGCTGACCTGCCTTCCCGGCCCTTCCCCCTTCCTCTTTCTGCTGGCCCAGCTGCTGCTGCACTTCCTGCTGCCCGGGTTCCAGCTGGTGGGCGCCGCCTCCTCCTCCTGCCCCGCCCACTGCACCTGCTCCAACCAGGCCAGCCGAGTCATCTGCACCAGGCAGAACCTGGACGACGTCCCCGAGAGCATCTCTGTCAACACGCGATACCTCAACCTGCAGGAGAACACCATCCAGGTGGGCCCAGACACTCATGTATTTGTTTAGACCGCCATCAATATCTTTTAGACCGCCATCAATACCTTTTAGACCGCCATCAATATCTTTTAGACCGCCGTCAATACTTTTAGACCGCCATCAATACCTTTAGACCTCTGTCAATGCCTTTTAGACCGCCATCAATACCTTTAGACCTCTGTCAATATCTTTTAGACCGCCATCAATACCTTTACACCTCTGTCAATACTTTTAGACCTCTGTCAATGCCTTTTAGACCGCCATCAATACCTTTAGACCTCTGTCAATATCTTTAAGACCGCCATCAATACCTTTAGACCTCTGTCAATATCTTTAAGACCGCCATCAATACCTTTAGACCGCCATCAATACCTTTAGACTTCTGTCAATGCCTTTTAGACCGCCATCAATACCCTTAGACCTCTGTCAATGCCTTTTAGACCGCCATCAATACCTTTAGACCTCTGTCAATGCCTTTTAGACCGCCATCAATACCTTTAGACCTCTGTCAATGCCTTTTAGACCGCCATCAATACCTTTAGACCGCCATCAATACCTGTAGACTTCTGTCAATGCCTTTTAGACCGCCATCAATACCTTTAGACCGCCATCAATACCTTTAGACATTTGTCAATACCTTTTAGACTTCTGTCAATTCCTTTTAGACTGCCATCAATACCTTTAGACCGCCATCAATACCTTTAGACCTCTGTCAATACCTTTTAGACCGCCATCAATACCTTTAGACCTCTGTCAATGCCTTTTAGACCGCCATCAATACCTTTAGACCTCTGTCAATGCCTTTTAGACCGCCATCAATATCCTTACACCGCCGTCAATACCTTTAGACCGCCGTCAATGCCTTTAGACGGCCATCAATATCCTTACACCGCCGTCAATACCTTTAGACGGCCGTCAATGCCTTTAGAACGCAATCAATACATTTTAGACCGCCATCAATCTCCTTACACCGCCATCAATACCTTTAGACCGCCATCAATACCTTTTAGACCGCCATCAATATCTTTTAGACCGCCGTCAATACTTTTAGACCGCCATCAATACCTTTAGACCTCTGTCAATGCCTTTTAGACCGCCATCAATACCTTTAGACCTCTGTCAATATTTTTTAGACCGCCATCAATACCTTTACACCTCTGTCAATGCCTTTTAGACCGCCATCAATACCTTTAGACCGCCATCAATACCTTTAGACCTCTGTCAATATCTTTAAGACCGCCATCAATACCTTTAGACCGCCATCAATACCTTTAGACTTCTGTCAATGCCTTTTAGACCGCCATCAATACCCTTAGACCTCTGTCAATGCCTTTTAGACCGCCATCAATACCTTTAGACCTCTGTCAATGCCTTTTAGACCGCCATCAATACCTTTAGACCTCTGTCAATGCCTTTTAGACCGCCATCAATACCTTTAGACCGCCATCAATACCTGTAGACTTCTGTCAATGCCTTTTAGACCGCCATCAATACCTTTAGACCGCCATCAATACCTTTAGACTCTGTCAATGCCTTTTAGACTTCTGTCAATTCCTTTTAGACTGCCATCAATACCTTTAGACCGCCATCAATACCTTTAGACCTCTGTCAATGCCTTTTAGACCGCCATCAATACCTTTAGACCTCTGTCAATGCCTTTTAGACCGCCATCAATATCCTTACACCGCCGTCAATACCTTTAGACCGCCGTCAATGCCTTTAGACGGCCATCAATATCCTTACACCGCCGTCAATACCTTTGGACGGCCGTCAATGCCTTTAGAACGCAATCAATACATTTTAGACCGCCATCAATCTCCTTACACCGCCATCAATACCTTTAGACCGCCATCAATACCTTTTAGACCGCCGTCAATACCTTTAGACGGCCATCAATGCCTTTAGAACGCAATCAATACATTTTAGACCGCCATCAATCTCCTTACACCGCCATCAATACCTTTTAAGCCGCCATCAATACCTTTAGACCTCTGTCAATGCCTTTTAGACCGCCATCAATATCCTTACACCGCCGTCAATACCTTTAGACCGCCGTCAATGCCTTTAGACGGCCATCAATATCCTTACACCGCCGTCAATACCTTTAGACGGCCGTCAATGCCTTTAGAACGCAATCAATACATTTTAGACCGCCATCAATCTCCTTACACCGCCATCAATACCTTTAGACCGCCATCAATACCTTTTAGACCGCCATCAATATCTTTTAGACCGGCGTCAATACTTTTAGACCGCCATCAATACCTTTAGACCTCTGTCAATGCCTTTTAGACCGCCATCAATACCTTTAGACCTCTGTCAATATCTTTTAGACCGCCATCAATACCTTTACACCTCTGTCAATGCCTTTTAGACCGCCATCAATACCTTTAGACCGCCATCAATACTTTTAGACCTCTGTCAATGCCTTTTAGACCGCCATCAATACCTTTAGACCTCTGTCAATATCTTTAAGACCGCCATCAATACCTTTAGACCGCCATCAATACCTTTAGACTTCTGTCAATGCCTTTTAGACCGCCATCAATACCCTTAGACCTCTGTCAATGCCTTTTAGACCGCCATCAATACCTTTAGACCTCTGTCAATGCCTTTTAGACCGCCATCAATACCTTTAGACCTCTGTCAATGCCTTTTAGACCGCCATCAATACCTTTAGACCGCCATCAATACCTGTAGACTTCTGTCAATGCCTTTTAGACCGCCATCAATACCTTTAGACCGCCATCAATACCTTTAGACTTCTGTCAATGCCTTTTAGACTTCTGTCAATTCCTTTTAGACTGCCATCAATACCTTTAGACCGCCATCAATACCTTTAGACCTCTGTCAATACCTTATAGACCGCCATCAATACCTTTAGACCTCTGTCAATGCCTTTTAGACCGCCATCAATACCTTTAGACCTCTGTCAATGCCTTTTAGACCGCCATCAATATCCTTACACCGCCGTCAATACCTTTAGACCGCCGTCAATGCCTTTAGACGGCCATCAATATCCTTACACCGCCGTCAATACCTTTGGACGGCCGTCAATGCCTTTAGAACGCAATCAATACATTTTAGACCGCCATCAATCTCCTTACACCGCCATCAATACCTTTAGACCGCCATCAATACCTTTTAGACCGCCGTCAATACCTTTAGACGGCCATCAATGCCTTTAGAACGCAATCAATACATTTTAGACCGCCATCAATCTCCTTACACCGCCATCAATACCTTTTAAGCCGCCATCAATACCTTTTAGACCGCCATCAAAATCCTTAGACCGCAATCAATGCCTTTTAGGCCACCGTCAATATCCTTAGGCCGCCATCAGTACCTTTAGAACGCAATCAATACATTTAGAATGTCAACGCCTTTTCGGCCGCCATCAATGCCCGCGTCAATGCCTTTTAGGCCAACGTCAATGCCTTTTAGGCCGCCATCAAAACGCTTGTTTAAGTCTCTGTGAGAAGGAGAGACAAGAAAGAGTGAAGAATAATCAATACTTTTAGACCGCCATCATAATTTTAGACCGCCGTTAATACCTTTAGACCGCCATCAAGGCCTTTAGACCGCCATCAATGCCTTTAGACCGCCATCAATACATTTTAGACCGCCGTCAATACATTTTAGACCGCCGTCAATACCTTTAGATCTCCGTCAATACCTTTAGACCGCCGTCAATACATTTTAGACCGCCGTCAATACCTTTAGACCTCCGTCAATACCTTTAGACCGCCTTCAATGTTTTTAGACCGCCATCAAGGCCTTTAGACCGCCATCAATGCCTTTAGACCGCCATCAATACATTTTAGACCGCCATCAATACCTTTAGACCGCCGTCAATACATTTTAGACCGCCGTCAATGCCTTTAGACCGCCATCAATGCCTTTAGACCGCCATCAATACATTTTAGACCGCCGTCAATGCCTTTAGACCGCCGTCAATGCCTTTAGACCGCCGTCAGTACCTTTAGACCGCTGTCAATTCCTTTAGACCGCCATCAATACCTTTTAGACCACCATCGATATCTTTAGACGGCCGTCAATGCCTTTGAAACGCAATCAATACCTTTTAGACCGCCATCAGTACCTTTAGACCGCCATCAATACATTTTAGACCGCCATCAATAACTTTAGAACATCAATACCTTTTCGGCCGCCATCAATGCCCGCCGTCAATACCTTTTAGGCCGCCGTCAACACCCGCCGTCAATGCCTTTTAGGCCGCCATCAATGCCTTTTAGGCCGCGCCAATATCCTTACACCTCCATCAGTACCTTGAGAACGCAGTCAATACATTTTAGACCGCCATCAATACATTTTCGGCCGCCATCAATGCCCGCCGTCAATGCCTATTAGGCCGCAGTCAACGACTTTTAGGCCGCCATCAACTCTCGCCGTCAATGCCTTTTAGGCTGCCATCAATGCCTGTTAGGCCACAGTCAATATCCTTACACCTCCATCAGTACCTTTAGAACGCAATCAATACATTTTAGATCGCCATCAGTACCTTTAGAACGCAATCAGTACATTTTAGATCGCCATCAGTACCTTTAGAACGCAATCAATACATTTTAGATCGCCATCAGTGCCTTTAGAACGCAATCAATACATTTTAGATCGCCATCAGTACCTTTAGAACGCAATCAATACATTTTAGATCGCCATCAGTACCTTTAGAACGCAATCAATACATTTTAGACCGCCATCAGTACTTTTAGAACGCAATCAATACAATGCCGATGCCTTTTATGCCGCCGCTGATCCCTTTAAGCCGCCATCAATATCCTTACAACGCCATCCATATCCTTACAACGCCCTCAATACATTTTACACCGCCATCAATCAATCAATCAATGTTTATTTATGTAGCCCCAAATCCCAAGTGTCTCAAAGGGCTGCACAAGCCACAACGACATTCTCGGCTCAATACCTTTTAGACCGTACTTGCCAACCTTAAGACCTCCGATTTCGGGAGGTGGGGGGTGGGGGGCGTGGTCGGGGGCGTGGTTGGGGGCGTGGCTAAGAGGGGAGGAGTATATTTACAGCTAGAATTCACCAAGTCAAGTATTTCATATATATATATATATATATATATATATATATATATATATATATGTATGTGTGGGGAAAAAAAATCACAAGACTATTTCATCTCTACAGGCCTGTTTCATGAGGGGGGGTACCCTCAATCGTCAGGAGATTTTAATGGGAGCATTCGCATACCATGGTTTATATAGGGCACAGAGTGGGTGGGTACAGGCTGGCCTAGGGGCGTGGTGATTGGCTCATGTGTTACCTAGGAGGTGTTTCCGTCTATGGCGGCATGTTGTTACAATTTCGCTGCGCTTGTTGAGGGATGACAGGTCTGGACGGTAAATAATAAACAGTTTCTCTTTCAAGCATAGGTTGCATCTTTTATTACCACTATTGTAAGGTGTGCTGGATGCAAGAATTTGCCATGTTATTGAATATTCAACATTATTGTCTTTGAGGTCCCAAATGTGTTTGCTGAGTTCTGTGGTATTTCGCAGGTTTTTGTTCCTGAAAGAAGCCTTGTGGTTGTTCCATCTGGTTTTGAATTCACCCTCGGTTAATCCTACATATGTGTCGGATGTGTTAATGTCCTTGCGTATTACCTTAGATTGGTAGACAACTGATGTTTGTAAGCACCCCCCGTTGAGGGGGCAATCAGGTTTCTTTCGACAGTTACATGCTTTGTTGGTTTTGGAGTCGTTCTGACTGGGGGTCGACGGCTCATTTGCAATTGTTTTGTTGTGGTTTGAGATGATTTGTCGTATATTGTTCATGCAGCTGTAGCTCAATTTGATGTTGTTCTTGTTGAATACTTTTCTTAGGTTGTTGTCTTTGGGAAAGTGTTTGTCAATCAGATTGAGGAATTTGTGTCCAATGTTCGTTGAGACGTTTTTGCTGTATGGGGGGTTGTACCAGATGATGCCGTTTCGTTTTCTGTTCTTTTTTGGCTGGTTTCCTGGCGTGGGTTCATAGGTGAGGGTGAAATTGTATCCGCTTTCATCAAGGGCTTTTTGGTACGGGGGGGTTGCTTGGTCAAATTCAGCTTTGCTAGATGACAGCATCGATAGCCTTTTATTGATTCCGGTAGGTATTCTTTTCGTGGTGGTGGGTGGATGGTTGCTGTCATGGTGCACGTATTGGAGTGTTGTGTTGGGTTTCGTGAATGGTTGGTAGCTGTTATTTCTCAGGTTGAAAGTGACGTCAAGGAAGTTGACGGTTTGCTTGTTGGCTATATATATATATATATATATATATATATCAATCTATGTATCTATCAAGAGGGACAGAGACAGCGCACAGTGCATGTGGATCACATGTTACCATGGCGAGAAAACATGGAGAGACTGCCAGTTATCTAGTCTCCACCAGTTACAGAAAATGTGCCATCAGTACAACTGGACAGTGCTGTTTCAGTTCCATCATCAGGACCATCAGTGAGTCAGACACAAACTAGTCTCATCATTGAACCAGATTCAAGGGCTGCTGAGTTGCCATTATCAGAACCCAGATCACCCACAACAAAAACCCCGCCAGTGATCCGCAGGTACCCAGAAAGGTTTCGAGTACCACCAAAAAAACTGAATCTCTGAAGACAGTATAAAAATCTGTGTTAAAGATGTACAAATACTGTTTGTATAATAACATGTTATTGTTTACAAATGAGGGTTAAGAGTTCAGTACTAAAAAAAAAAAAAGAATGTGGCTTAAGTACAGTTTTTTAAATGAGCTGCTGCATTTTTTGGTTGGGTTGTTTATTTCTTTTGAGTAATTTCTACAATTCTAAAAGGGGAGGAATGTAATGGAGTGATCTATGTTTGTCTGTTGCCATTTCCTGGTGAATGTTGGCTATAGCGTACTGGGGTTACTTTTTGGTTGGCCAACGATTTACGTGGTGTTGCGCACGTGACGTCAAGTGTGTGAGTCTGTTCTGAAGTCTACAGTAAAGAGACGTACTTCATCCCCTCGCCTGTTTATTGCCTCCAACTCAATATATTACAACAACGTTGCGTGGCCTCCAGGTCCGCATGAATTTCGGGAGATTTTCGGGAGAAAATTTGTCCCGGGAGGTTTTCGGGAGAGGCGCTGAATTTCGGGAGTCTCCCGGAAAATCCGGGAGGGTTGGCAAGTATGTTTTAGACCAGCATCAATACATTCTAGACCACCATCAATGCCTTTTAGACCACCATCAATGCCTTTTAGACCACCATCAATGCCTTTTAGACCACCATCAATGCCTTTTAGACCACCATCAATGCCTTTTAGACCACCATCAATGCCTTTTAGACCACCATCAATACCTTGTAGACCGCCATCAATAACTCAAAATCTACCCATAACATTTTGAGTTATGTTGCTAACCAACTAATTGACAAACAAGTAACAAAACAAAGCTGTAAAATTATTATAAAAATTTGATTTTTAATAATACAAACAATCGTCTTTAAATGAGAGCTGTCAAAGAATATTACATAAAAGATGAATTTGGATTATTCACGATTAATTGCAGTAAATTACATCATTTTAGTTGACTTTAAAAATGACTGCAATATTTTGTGAAAAAATTTAATTTTATTGTATTTATTGTAATTTTTCTACTCTTGATTGTACATCTTTTGTTTTTGTCCAAAACTTGCTAACAGTTTAATCTAACAACAATACTTGCTAAAAGAAAATTCTAAAGTATCGTCACATCAGTCATCTTTGCTGGTGTGCATGGCCCGTTTACCGACCGTGCAATAACACACCTTTCAGGTAACCATCCACGGTTAAGGTGACGGAGCACTTAAAATAAATTGTGCAATTAATCTGCATTTATACATGATTAATGGGATATTTTTGTCATTCATCGCATGCGCTGACGCGTTAACCTCAACAGCCCTGAACGATGGAATGTTTTTTTAGTAGAGGTGTCTATGATTCAAATATTTAATTGCGATTAATTGCATTTTGCCCGTAATTAATTGTGATTAATCACCTATAGTGTAACATTTTTTAAATCTTTATTAAGTGTGTACCTTCAAGTCTTAGGCTAAGACTATGTATTTAAATAGTATTTTCTAGACAATTTGTTTGATCAAGCATTACGCTTTTTTAACTAGCTCAACACAAAATGGACAGAAAGACTCTTTTAAAGGCACACACACACACTTAAGTTAAAGAAAAGTAACTTTAACTCGTTATTATTGTCTTAACTTTGACAGCTTGATGCCTCCTCAGGAAAATGCCGGTACTACAAGGGCAGTGCTTCCTTCCACTGTAAATTATGACCGTGTAAAACAATCTTTTAATTACTTTGACGTGTTTGTAATCAATTCTCTCGTCACAAACAAGCCAGCTTTTAATTGATGTAATCTGCAGAAAACAAACAACATCGATATTTGACATGACCTCTTAATTGTACACGTCTCATTGTGTTGTTTATCGCTGCAAG
>NC_084571.2:5405000-5422500 GCF_033978685.3 Nerophis lumbriciformis
CACATTTGGGACCTCAAAGACAATAATGTTGAATATTCAATAACATGGCAAATTCTTGCATCCAGCACACCTTACAATAGTGGTAATAAAAGATGCAACCTATGCTTGAAAGAGAAACTGTTTATTATTTACCGTCCAGACCTGTCATCCCTCAACAAGCGCAGCGAAATTGTAACAGCATGCCGCCACAGACGGAAACACCTCCTAGGTAACACATGAGCCAATCACCACGCCCCTACGCCAGCCTGTACCCACCCACTCTGTGCCCTATATAAACCATGGTATGTGAATGCTCCCATTAAAATCTCCTGATGAGTGAGGGAACCCCCCCCTCATGAAACAGGCCTGTAGAGATGAAATAGTCTTGTGATTTTTTTTCCCACACATACATATATTGCGCTCTACTACGGTATCGAGCACTATTTTTTGGATAACCTTATTAAGACATATATATATATATATATTTGTGTTTATATATACCGTTTGGATGAAGAATCAACCGCAAGCCTCATGAAGGGTTAAAACTACGTCTTTTTTGCCATCTCGGGGATGTCAAAGTCAACCAGGCTGTCGGTCCATGGCTACATTTGTTTACTAGCAGGTCAGAGATGCATGAATTATAATCTAGAATTTACTTTTAGCTAGTTTGAGACGAAGCAAAAGCAGCCGCCGGCTCAGTGTGTCAACAATAGCAGCGTAAGCTAGCATTAGCTCACTGCTATCAATGCGCCGCTAAAATAGTCCGTCTGAGTTAGCGCTTATAATAACAAAATCACTCATATTTGGTTAATTTTCAGGTCACGACATGTAAATGAAGTATTGTTGGCGGTTTCTGGATGTTTTTAGAGGGTTTTAAAGGGCGCAATAAAGAACCATCCATCTGTTGAATCAATTGTTAGCTTTTTATTTACGATTTCAAAGCATAAAAAAAGCCAGACATATGTGTTCTTGTCTTACATAAGGATTGTGAAAGATAAACAGCACATATCTTTCCAATTTTTGCATATGTCCGGTATGACTTATCTGATAATACGGTCAGAGTGCAGAAAAGTTACTCCAGTGACGTAGAATCTACGGAAATTGCCGAAGGTATTCTGAGTCAATCAATCAATCAATGTTTATTTAATCACAAGTGTCTCAAAGGGCTGCACAAGCCACAACAACATCCTCGGCTCAGATCCCACATCAAGGCAAGAAAAAACTCAACCCAATGGGTTACAAAGAGAAACCTTGGACTGAAAGGGTTCACAGAGATTGTTAGACGCTAGATGTTCATTTAGCTGCTGTGCAACAATTTTTTTCGAGGATTTTCGAGATAAAGGGAAGGTGGGACACCGGCCGGTAGTCTACCATGATGTCAGGATCGAGGTGAGGTCTTTTTGAGCAGAGGATGAGTAACCGCTTTTTTGAATGCTAGAGGTACAGTGCCAGAGGGAAGTGATAAGTTTATCATATTTAGCACTGATGGTGCTAATATCACAAACAGCTCCTGGATAAGTTTCCCAGGAAGTGGGTCAAGCAGGGTCCATAATCAACATTTCCGTTTTCTTAGCGTTAAGATGCAAAAAGTTGCCGGACATCCATTGTTTCATTTCATTAAGACACGCCTCCAGGTGACTACAATCTGGCATGATGGTCCACTTTAGGGGCATGTAGAGTTGGGTACCAGTGAAAGCAAACACTTTTTTTGCGTATGATGTTGCCTACAGCAGCATATGCACAATGGACCAGGCAGGGCCAAGCACCGAACCCTGTAGGATGCCGCATGTTACCTTAAAGTACCAGTAGAATGGAAAAACAAGTTGCCTCTATATTGAAGTTATTATCATATATACAGTGGGGCAAAAAAGTATTTAGTCAGCCACCAATTGTGCAAGTTCTCCCACTTAAAATGATGACAGAGGTCTGTAATTTTCATCATAGGTACACTTCAACTGTGAGAGACAGAATGTGAACAAAAAATCCAGGAATTCACATTGTAGGATTTTTGAATAATTTATTTGTAAATTATGGTGGAAAATAAGTATTTGGTCAATAACAAAAATTCAACTCAATACTTTGTAATATAACCTTTGTTGGCAATAACAGAGGTCAAACGATTACTATAGGTCTTTACCAGGTTTGCACACACAGTAGCTGGTATTTTGGCCCATTCCTCCATGCAGATCTTCTCGAGAGCAGTGATGTTTTGGGGCTGTCGCCGAGCAACATGGACTTTCAACTCCCTCCACAGATTTTCTATGGAGTTGAGGTCTGGAGACTGGCTAGGCCACTCCAGGACTTTCAAATGCTTCTTACGGAGCCACTCCTTCGTTGCCCAGGCGGTGTGTTTGTGATCATTGTCATGCTGGAAGACCCAGCCACGTTTCATCTTCAAAACTCTCACTGATGGAAGGAGGTTTTGGCTCAAAATCTCATGATACATGGCCCCATTCATTCTTTCCTTAACACGGATCAGTCGGCCTGTCCCCTTAGCAGAAAAACAACCCCAAAGCATGATGTTTCCACCCCCAAGCTTCACAGTAGGTATGGCGTTCTTGGGATGCAACTCAGTATTCTTCTTCCTCCTAACACGACGAGTTGAGTTTATACCAAAAAGTTCTATTTTGGTTTCATCTGACCACATGACATTCCCCCAATCCTTTGCTGTATCATCCATGTGCTCTCTGGCAAACTTCAGTCTGGTGCAGGTCTACAATTCTTTTCCTGGTGTCCTTTGACAGCTCTTTGGTCTTGGCCATAGTGGAGTTTGGAGTTTGACTGTTTGAGGCTGTGGACAGGTGTCTTTTATACAGATAACGAGTTCAAACAGGTGCCATTAATACAGGTAACAAGTGGAGGACAGAAGAGCTTCTTAAAGAAGAAGTTACAGGTCTGTGAGAGCCAGAGATCTTCCTTGTTTGAAGTGACCAAATACTTATTTTCCACCATAATTTACAAATAAATTCTTTAAAATTCCTACAATGTGAATTCCTGGATTTTTTTTTCACATTCTGTCTCTCACAGTTGAAGTGTACCTATGATGAAAATTACAGACCTCTGTCATCATTTTAAGTGGGATAACTTGCACAATCGGTTGCTGACTAAATACTTTTTTGCCCCACTGTATATCTGATTCATGACTCCAAAAGGCTTCCAAAGTTTGCGAGTGAATAGCTATTATCAAAATAGTATCAATCTCATGAAAATTCCCAAGCCATTTTGAGAGTTAATGAGCAAGCCGGTCACATGATCCGTGACATAGAGGTAGGGACCACAGATCCCTTCTCCATCAACAACAATGTTAATCAAGCAGACTTTGTGAGCTCCAGCAACGATTAGTTGGGGGAAAATTGTGACCCAGAACTTTATATTTTTTATCTCAAACACAAAGAGGATGAGCAATAAAACTTAGAGGCCAGCAATAGCATAATTGCTAATGACTAACCATATTATATCATAATAAAACAAACACTGTAATATTTTCACTCTCGCTGGGGTGCCGACCGACGGGACGCTCACATAATCCCGTTTAGATGAAGAATCAATCGAAGGGTTAAAACTACGTCTTTTCTGACATCTCGTCAAAGTCAACCAGCCTGTCGGTCCATGGCCACATTTGTCTACTACCAGGGGAGGAATGCATTAATTATAATCTAGAATTTACTTTTAGCAAGTTTGAGACGAAGCAGAAGCAGCCGCTGACTCAGTGTGTCAACAATAGCATTAGCTCACTGCTATCAATGTGCCGCTAAAATAGTCCGTCTGCGTTAGCGCTTATAATAACAAAATCACTCATATTTGGTTCATTTTCAGGTCACGACATGTAAATGAAGTATTGTTGGCGATGTCTGGATGTTTTTAGAGGGTTTTATGGGCGCAATAAAGAATCTTCCATCTGTTGACTAAATTAATAACTATTTATTTATGTTTTCGAATGCACAAAAAAAGCCAAACATTGTTGTTCTTGTCTTACATTAGGATTGTGAATGATAAACAGCACATCTCTTTCCAATTTTTGCGTATTTCCGCTAAGACTGATCTGAAAATACGGTCAGAGTGCAGAAAAGTTACTCCAGTGACGTAGAATCTACGGAAATTGCCGAAGGTATTCGGAGTCTATCAATCAATCAATCAATCAATCAAAGTTTATTTATATAGCCCTTAATCACAAGTGTCTCAAAGGGCTGCACAAGCCACAACGACATCCTCGGTCGGCTCAGATCCCACATCAAGGCAAGAAAAAACTCAACCCAATGGGTTACAATGAGAAACCTTGGACTGAAAGGGTTCACAGAGATTGTTAGACGCTAGGTGTTCATTTAGCTGCTGTGCAACAATTTTTTCGTGGATTTCCGAGATAAAGGGAAGGTGGGACACCGGCCGGTAGTTTACCATGAGGTCAGGATCGAGGTTAGGTCTTTTGAGCAGAGGATGAATAATCGTTTTTTGAATGCTAGGGGAAACAGTGCCAGATGAAAGTGATACATTTATATTATTTAGCACTGATGGTCCTTGATAAGGCGACTTGTCCAGGGTGTACGCCACCTTCCGCCCGATTGTAGCTGAGATAGGCTCCAGCACCCCCCGCGACTCCGAACGGGATAAGCGGTAGAAAATGGATGGATGGATGGAGGGTCCTTGATAAGTTTCCCAGGAAGTGGGTCAAGTAAACATGTTTGTTTTGTCCCATTTACACATTTTTTTAGTGGAATATTCAAAATGGCCGACTGAATTTGTGGCATTTTGTGATATTCAGATGGTATTTTTCTGTGGATTGCAAATACAATTGAATATGGTTTGATGGATACAACAAAGTCAACTTGTTGTTTAACGATACTGGCACTTTAACATACTCTGAGGTCACATACCGAACTTGCAGCATTTTTCTTTTGCGCTTGTTTTCGATCCTGCAGCGTTTATGTAATTGCAGCATTTTTAATTAGCAGCCATTTTTCCCCCCCCAGTTACTTGTGTTTTATGATGGTTTGAGATCATTTCATCACCCGTCTGTCCCTTAGGGGAGCGTTTAACAGCAGATCGTCCGCACGTCCTCCGAATGTTGAGCACCTTTAAAAATCTAACGAGCATCTCTTGGGACATCAGCTCGATGCAGCGGAGGACGCTTTGAGGGGACCCAAAAAGAAAAAAGAAGACAATATTAGTTTTTCTTCTTAGTCGAAATTAAATTGCAATTTGCTCGCTCGCATCCTGCAGCGCCTTTGGAAATGATTCAAAAAGCTAAAAATGTTTTAACACCTGAAGGCATCCTAGATTCTCTGGCTTATTTTTTCCTTGGCTGAGTTTCCTCGCAGTCGAGCCTTCACAGGCCCCCCCACCCACCACCACCCACTTCCTGCTCCACATTCGGAGGCGACGGTGGCACCTCTCCAGGAGTTGGTGTGTGTGTTTGTCACACCAAGCTTTGGCCACACACACACACACACACACACACACACACACACACACACACACACACACACACACGCTCATATATATAACCGAGTGAAAGATTTAAGAGTCACCCAGTTGAACTTTAGTTTTACACTCACTCAATTATTGACAATTACAAGCGTGTTACTGCAGCTTGTATTGGAAAGACAACACAGTGCAGCCAATAATAAAACCATAACAGACACAAATTATTTTCTATCCAATCAGAGCGCTCGTTCTCATTAGGGTCTGAGCTGGAGCCTATCCCATCCAACACGTCGCTAGACAATCACAGGATACATATGTCATGACTTGGTCTTGAGAGTTTGCTTTTCCAGGATGCAACGGAAAGTTGGCACGGGCGAGACGGGAATGGAGGTACATGATTTATTTAAACTATCAAAAAAAGGAATAAATGAAAACGCGCACAGTGGCGGAGAATAAACTATGAAAAACAAAAGGACTATAAACATGGAACCAAAACTTACTGTGACAAGGGACATGAAGCAGGATCATAGAGGAATGGACAGAGCATAAATGTGGTGCGGTATGGGGTGCGAGGTCGTCAGAAAAACAAACTGAAAAACACTGAACTTAAATACTACAGACAGGATTAACGAAAACAGGTGCGTGACTCAAGACGTGAAACAGGTGCGTGACGTGACAGGTGAAAACTAATGGTTGCTAGGGTGACAAGACAAGGGAGTGAAAAGCCAGAAACTAAACAAAACATGACTTAAAACAAAACATGATTACACAAACATGACAGAGCCCCTCCCTTAAGGACAGATACCAGATGTCCATAAAAATTAACAAGAGTCATGGGAGGGCGGGAGGGGGACGGGTCGGTAGACTGGTGAGGGCGGTCGTGCTGGAGGCTGTGGCTTGACAGGTCGGTAGACTGGTGGTGGCGGCCGTGGGGGAGGCTGTGGCTTGGCATGGTGATGCCGAGCCACCCCACCAACACAGCTCCCGACCCCAGCCCCCCCCTCAAGGGGCGGATACCAGACGCGCTCCCTGCGGTCTGGAACTCTCTGTAGGGGTGGGCAGAAACTTCCCCATTAAATTGTCCAAATTGTCTTTCTTGTACCTGGGATTGAGTGGGTGAAAAAAATTTGTTTTGTGTCTTGGGTGTGGCTTGAGTCCTGGGGAGCGGGGAATCAAAAGAAAAAGAATTCAGAAAAAAAAAATCCTAGTTTTTGACGTCATCAGGGCGAAGCCGGGCTGGCTGCTGCTTGCTTCCGCCCGGAGGGGGAGGGGCATGTGAGAGCGGCGTGCCCTGCAGGCTCGCGGAAGTTCTTCCTGACGTCCTTCGTCTTTGGCGGCGCTTCCGCGGCTGAGGTGACGCTGTGTCGTCCTGGGACCAAATGAAGTCTCTATACTCCATGGAGGAGTAGCGCCGCGTTTCCTCCTCCATCGCGCACAGGACCGCCCAAGAAGCCTCGTCGAAAATGTCCAACTCAGGTGCGGAAAAGCGGGTCTGCTGACGACCTACTGTCATGACTTGGTCTTGAGAGTTTGCTTTTCCAGGATGCAACGGAAAGTTGGCACGGGCGAGACGGGAATGGAGGTACATGATTTATTTAAACTATCAAAAAAGGAATAAATGAAAACGCGCACAGTGGCGGAGAATAAACTATGAAAAACAAAAGGACTATAAACATGGAACCAAAACTTACTGTGACAAGGGACATGAAGCAGGATCATAGGGGAATGGACAGAGCATAAATGTGGTGCGGTATGGGGTGTGAGGTCGTCAGAAAAACAAACTGAAAAACACTGAACTTAAATACTACAGACATGATTAACGAAAACAGGTGCGTGACTCAAGACGTGAAACAGGTGCGTGACGTGACAGGTGAAAACTAATGGTTGCTATGGTGACAAGACAAGGGAGTGAAAAGCCAGAAACTAAACAAAACATGACTTAAAACAAAACATGATTACACAAACATGACAACATAAAGACGAAATAACGAAATAAGTCGACTAAATATTGCTGGCACATTTTCACATCACTGTTATTTTCATTTTGTCTATAACGTAAAACGCCCACCTCAGCAAATGCAATCATCAAATTTGCACAACTGGCCGTGATGTGTTTGAGAAAAGTGAGTAAAAATCCAAATTTGAGCGCAGATGCTCCTTTAGCTGAATTGGGATGGCGGGTTTGTTTCACGCGTGCCACCACAGATAAACTGCGATTAATCGTGATTAATCAAACTTCAGAAGAGTGATTAATCCAAAGGAAAAAAAAATGTTTGTCAGCACAATTAGAAATACAAATATACCGTATTTTTCGGACTATAAGGCGCACTTAAAATCCTTTCATTTTCTCAAAACTCGACAGTAGAGATGTCCGATAATGGCTTTTTTGCCGATATCCGATAATGGCTTTTTTGCCGATATCCGATATTGTCCAACTCTTAATTACCGATTCCGATATCAACCGATACCGATATATACAGTCGTGGAATTAACACATTATTATGCCTAATTTTGTTGTGATGCCCCGCTGGATGCATTAAACAATGTAACTTTACCATGAATTGATTAAGGTGGACCCCCGACTTAAACAAGTTGAAAAACTTATTCGGGTGTTACCATTTAGTGGTCAATTGTACAGAATATGTACTGTACTGTGCAATCTACTAATACAAGTTTCAATCAATCAATCAAAAACAAGCTTTTCCAAAGTAAGAGAACAACTTCAACTCCAGTTATGGAAAAAAGTGCCAACATGGCACTGCTATATTTATTATTGAAGTCACAAAGTGCATTATTTTTTTTAACATGCCTCAAAACAGCTTGGAATTTGGGACATGCTCTCCCTGAGATAATCCTAATACCCACTACAACTATGGGAAATACTATACTTTGACTTTCACAAAGTGCATTACTTTTATTTTATTTTTAAACATGCCTCAAAACAACAGCTACAAAAACAATGAAGGCACACAGCTTCAGTCCAGAGTATACTAGAGCCCCCAATAATGTTGCCCGGGTGGAAATCGGGAGAAATTCGGGAGAATGGTTGCCCCGGGAGATTTTCGGGAGGTGCACTGAAATTCGTGAGTCTCCCGGGAAAATCGGGAGGTTGAAACCGATACCGATAATTTCCTTAATGTACGAAATAATTTTGTTTGTGCTTACCGATCTCGAAGCTATTTTATTTGGTACGTGGTGAAATGGTAATTGTGACCAGTAGATGGCAGTCACACATAAGAGATACGTGTAGACCGCATTATGACTCAGGTAAACAACACCAATATTTTATATGTTCCATGTATTGCACACAGCGCTCAAAAATCGATCAAAATGTTTTAGTACGACTTTGGTAAGCTATGAAGCCGCACCGCTTGAAGGATTGTACTGTGCTTCAACATAGGAGTATTATTATGGTGTGTGTATAAGGTAAGACATTATCTGCCGTTTTGTTTCGCAATATTATGCAAAAGCAACTTTTCTTACCTTCTGGTACTTGCTGATCTGTATTTGGGATCTGCATAAATCTTGAAAAATTGCGCGCATAGTCGATAAGCTTCTTCTTTTTCTCTATCTTCTTGTTATGGGACATTCATCCTCCACTGTTGCCATTTCTAATATAAAGTAGCGTAAAGTTCTAACTTATGTCTGGCAGTAAACTCGCCATGAAAGCGCTAAAACATACCGGTGTAGTGAGTTTACATTATTCACCCAAGGAACTTTAGTTATTAGAGAGTTCCGGTCAGACGGTTTTTCACGGGACACATTTCCGGCGTTGTTGTTGCACTAGTGAGCCACGGATGAGGAGAAGCTGCTCCGTTATTGATTTAAGTAAAGTCTGAATGTCATTAATGTGGGCTCTGAACCGAGGATGGCGTTGTGGCTTGTGCAGCCCTTTGAGACACTTGTGATTTAGGGCTGTATAAATAAACATTGGTTGACATTGATTGATTAAAAGAGTTAGCTCCATCTTTTGACACTTCTTCCAATCCTGTCCTTGCACGCTACACCGCTACAACAAAGATGACGGGGAAAAGACGCTGCCGAAGGTGAGGCACGTAAATAAGACCGCCCACAAAACGGCGCATCCGGAAGCGACTGTCAGAAAGCAGCTTGAAGATGATCTGTAAAACATAATTTATGCAACATTTTGACCGAAGAACCGCCATTACATGCGTTTCCAATTTAGAAAAAAATAATCATAATATGACCCCTTTAATCAGGTGCGCCTTTTGTATGAACATAAACCTGACTAGACCCGCTCATCGGCAGTGCGCCTTATAATCCGGTGCGCCCGGAAAATATGGTACTTCATTCTGTTGCTTTTTTTTGGTCATTTTTTTTTTAAATGTCAGAGACAAAGCAGCACCCGCTGCTCGTTAAGAAGAGCAATACGTACTTTCAGTCTCGCCAAACGTCGTTTAACTAGATTTGCCGCTAGTTACTTTTTTGAAAAGAAGTATAGCAAACCCTCGTTCAACTCTGGTAATTGATTCCGGGCCTGACCGTGGTAATTTAATTTCCACAAAGTATTAATACGTATATTTTCATAGTTAGACCCTCGTTTAACTCTCGGACCGTGGTAAATACATTTCCACAAAGTAGGAATGATTATTTTTTGTTATAATTATTATCATTTATGTTATCATAAATGGAGAATTTTTATAGTTGGAGCATTAAAAACGGTTTACGGCCTTTTAAATACTTTTAACATTATGAGAACCCTTTATACCACTCATTTTAGCTCAGAGGCCGCATGGAGGAAAATCTTTTCCCACGCGGATCGGACTGATAAAATCATGGCATAATCATTTAAACTTCAAAATTGTTTTCTATGTCCTACTTAGAACAAGCACATTCTGAAAATGTACATATTACAACACTTCAAGTAAGTTGAAAATTCTGAGTAAAAAATTGGTGCCGTTTCAAAATGCCATGAAGAACACAAAGAACTTAGACTTTGTCACAGTGTTTTTACAAAGCCATTCAACTGTAAACACTTCCTGTTTAGCACTCTCATGTTGGCAGTTCACCATTAGAGCTGCGTTTGGAAAAGCAACGCAGTATTTCCTCAAACCGCCACATGTGTGACATCCACAACTGCCACATAACATTCATTTATCATCATTCAAATATTACAATTATAATATAATCAAAACAATTGTCAAAATTACACCATAATAGGTCAATTAAAGGTAACATAATTACAAACTTAGCCAATGTGAACATAATAGATCTAAGCATAAAATACAACAAAAAACAATTGTAGAAACACATGTTTACAATGGAGTTCAGGGTGCACATTGCGCCGTCAACAAATTGTGAGCATTGCAAGGAATTCTAACTACAAAGATGATGCATCTGACCATGCATTTTACCATGAATTGACCCCGACTTAAACAAGTTGAAAAACCTATTCGGGTGTTACCATTTAGTGGTCAATTGTACGGAATATGTACTGTACTGTGCAATCAATCAAATCAAATCAAATCAACTTTATTTATAGAGCACATTTAAAATTTACCACAGGGGTAGCCAAAGTGCTGTACAATGAGCAGGTTAAAAGATAAAACGAGTACCGAGCAAACACAACGCAACACAAACAGAACACGATAAAAAATAAATAATTAAAATAGAATTAATAAAAACATAAAAACATAAAAACAGTATCACAGCAGGTGTATTATGGGGCGCCATTGCAGGATGGATATCACTCAGTGTTAAAAGCCATGGAATAAAAGTATGTTTTTAAGAGAGATTTAAAAACAGGAAGAGAGGAGGCTTGTCTAACACTCAGGGGTAGGTCGTTCCAGAGCTTGGGAGCAGCAACGGCGAAAGCTCTGTCACCTCTAAGCTTCAGCCTTGTGTCAGGGACCGTCAACAGCAGCTGATCGGCTGATCTTAAGGATCGGGTGGGGCAGTAAGGCTGAAGGAGGTCGGAGAGATAGGTTGGCGCGAGGTTGTTTAGACATTTAAAAACAAATAAAAGGAGTTTAAAATGTATTCGGTAACGCACAGGGAGCCAGTGAAGGGACGCTAAAATAGGGGTGATGTGCTCACGTCTGCGGGTCTGTGTTAGCAGACGAGCAGCAGAGTTCTGCACGAGCTGCAGGCGGGCGAGGGAGGCCTGGCTAATGCCAACATACAGGGCATTACAATAATCAAGACGAGTCGAGATAAAAGCGTGGATTAATTTCTCAAGATCATGTCTTGATAGAAGCGGTTTCACTTTCGCTATTTGGCGTAATTGATAAAAGCTTTTTTGAACGACGCTGCTGATTTGTTTTTCGAATTTAAAAACTGAGTCAAACTTTACCCCCAGGTTTGTGACAGAGTCGCTGAGATACGGGGTCAGAGTGCCGAGGTCAACGTTGGGGGAGGGAGAGCGACTTGGACCGAACAACATAACTTCTGTTTTATCTTCATTTAGGCTCAGGAAGTTAGCTGAAAGCCAGACTTTGATGTCGTGCAGGCAGTCAATAAGACGTTGAACCGTGTTATTTTGTGCCATGGGAAAATAAATCTGGCAATCATCGGCATAAAAATGAAATGCAATACTGTACTTCCTAAAAATAGAACCAAGGGGGAGAAGGTAAAGCGCAAATAAAATTGGGGCAAGGATTGAGCCCTGGGGGACCCCATGTGGTAAAGGAGCTGTGGACGACATAAAACTGTCTACTTTTACACAAAAACTCCTGACGGTCAGGTATGACCGGAACCAGTTGAGGGCGGCGCCCTTAATGCCCACACAGTTCTCAAGACGAGTGATTAAGGTGGCGTGGTCGACGGTGTCGAACGCAGCAGACAGATCTAAAAGCACCAGGACAACATATTTACCAGAATCAGTGGACAGGAGGATATCGTTAAAAACTTTTAGAAGCGCTGACTCTGTGCTGTGGAGGGCTTTAAAACCGGACTGGAACAGCTCAGTGATACCATTATCCTCTAAGAAGGGCAACAACTGACTGTAGACAACCTTCTCTAATATACAATCTACTAATAAAAGTTTCAATCAATCAAAACTGTCTTCGTTACAACATTTAAAATGATCTGATTATGATAACTGCTGTCCAGTTGTTATATCTTGTTTTATTATCGCATTTCTGAATCTCATTTGCACGCATGATATTAAGTTGCAAATGCGGTTCCAAGTCCAACATGTTAGAAGGCAGAATTGTATGGTACGGCATGGTGTGTTGTTTTTTTTGTGCCCTAAAAGTGTTAATACTGTAAGTATTGTACTTACCACACACCAGCGGTTTGATTGTAACGCGCATCTTAGTTGTAGTTTTTAGTAAGAAATTTGGATGTGTTGAAATCGCCATGTAAAATCGCTAATTAGTGGCATGTCAATAGCAAAGCCAATGTTTATTAGCATCAAGTTAGCACATTTTTGGAAAAGCGGCGGGCATTTTTTAAATCAATTTCTTTGTTGGCATTGAAAATTGCAACATTACCTAGAGGTAGTTTGGCTGACTTAACGCTCAGTGCTGCTGGAGTGATCGCCAAGTGTTGAAGTCGGCACTTGGGCGTGACGTCAAACAAGGTACGGTAACATGGCACTGTTGGATTTTACATGAATCGTTGTCCGGTTGGAGTAACAAGATGCGGTCAGAGACAAAAAAAAAAGTACCAGATTTGGTAGCGATACCTTTGCAGGCGTGTTTAGTTTGTTGCTGTAGCCAGGAAGTAGCCTTTGCCACTAAGTGGAATGTGACAGTCTTGTCTTTTTATGAGTCCTATAAAGTGTTTATATTGTAAAAACACCAGTTTTCATTACCAAATTTGGAGGTGTTGAAATCGCCATGTAAAATCGCTGATGTCAATAGCATGTCAATGTAAATTAGCATTAGCTTTTCAGCGCTTTCTGTCTGGCATGGTTGCTTTGTTAGCATGGAAAATTACAACATTACTTAAAAGGAAGTCCGACCTGGCATCAGGTGCAGCAACGGTATGGAAATATGTTACTGTTTGACCGAGGGAATTCAGTCGGTGCTTACAAGATCAAAGTACCAAATTCAGTACCCAAAAGTAAAAGTGTGCGTAGTCTTTAGGAATTAACGTTGCGTTCTGTCCCCCCGCAGGTCATCAAGTCAGACACCTTCAAGCACCTGAGGCACCTGGAGATCTTGCAGCTGTCCAAGAATCAGATCCGTCAGATCGAAGTGGGCGCGTTCAATGGCCTCCCCAACCTCAACACGCTGGAGCTGTTCGACAACCGCCTCACGCTGGTGCCGTCGCACGCCTTCGAGTACCTCAGCAAGCTGCGCGAGCTGTGGCTGCGCAACAACCCCATCGAGACGCTGCCGGGCTACGCCTTCCACCGCGTGCCCTCGCTGCGGCGCCTGGACCTGGGCGAGCTCAAGAAGCTGGATTTCATCTCGGACGCCGCCTTCGTGGGCCTGGTCAACCTGCGCTACCTGAACCTGGGCATGTGCGGCCTGAAGGATATCCCAAAGCTGACGGCGCTGGTGCGTCTGGAGGAGCTGGAGCTGTCGGGGAACCGCCTGGAGATCATCCGACCCGGCTCCTTCCAGGGCCTGGTGGCCCTGCGGAAGCTGTGGCTCATGCACTCGCAGGTGTCGGTCATCGAGCGCAACGCCTTCGACGACCTGAAGAGCCTGGAGGAGCTCAACCTGTCGCACAACTCGCTGCACTCGCTGCCGCACGACCTCTTCACGCCACTGCACCAGCTGGAGCGCGTGCACCTCAACCACAACCCGTGGGTGTGCAACTGCGACGTGCTGTGGCTCAGCTGGTGGCTGAAGGAGACGGTGCCCAGCAACACCACCTGCTGCGCCCGCTGCCACGCCCCGCCCTTCTTAAAGGGCAAGTACATCGGCGAGCTGGACCAGAGCCACTTCACCTGCTACGCGCCCGTCATCGTGGAGCCGCCCACCGACCTCAACGTGACCGAGGGCATGGCCGCCGAGCTCAAGTGTCGCACCAGCACCTCCACGACGTCGGTCAACTGGATCACGCCCAACGGCACGCTGATGACGCACGGCTCGTACCGCGTGCGCATCTCTGTGCTGCACGACGGCACGCTCAACTTCACTAACGTGACGCTGCGCGACACGGGCCAGTACACCTGCATGGTGACCAACGCCGCCGGCAACACCACCGCCACCGCCGTCCTCAACGTCACCGCCGCCGACGTCAGCGTCAACTACACCTACTTCACCACCGTCACTGTGGAAACCGTGGAGACGCCCGGGGAGGAGGAGTCGGCTTTGGTGGCCATCAACCAGACCTTCATCCGGGTCCTCCCCGGCCCCACGTCCTCGGGGCACCTGTGGCCGGACGGCGCACCAACCACCGCCTCCTCCCTGTCCATCGACTGGTCCTCCTCGTCACCCCGCGCCACCCGGCCCACCTTCACCGTGCCCATCACCGAGCCGGGCTTCTCAGGCCTGGACGACGTGATGAAGACCACCAAGATCATCATCGGCTGCTTCGTAGCCATCACCTTCATGGCGGCCGTGATGCTGGTGGTCTTTTACAAGCTGAGGAAGCAGCACCAGCTGCACAAGCACCACGGCCCAGCCCGCGCCATCGAGATCATCAACGTGGAGGACGAGCTAGGGGGCGGCTCCGCCGGCAGGAGCGGCGGAATCTCAGGGGGTTCTAGCAGCGGGATCGGCGGCGGCCAGAGTCTGCGGCGGCACCACTCGGACGTGGTCAACCTGCCCAGCCTAACCCGGTCCGAGCACCTCAGCTACTACAAGACCCACCACTTCAACAACAACATGGTGGGTCTGGGCATGGGCCTCAACAACAACAACAACCCCCTGCCGTGCTCTCAGAACATGACCATGTCCTGCTCCCAGGTGCCCGCCGGCGCCACCGGCACGCTGCCCACGCCGGTGCCGCTCCCTCAGCTCAGCCTGCACAGCTCTCTGAAGGGCCTCATGGCCAAAGGGCAGAACGAGCCGCTGCTCTTCAAGAGCGGCTCCAAGGAGAACGTGCAAGAAACTCAAATCTGAGCACACCTGGAGCAAGTAGGTCATAGGTGGGGGGTGCGGAGACTAGCGGGAGCGAGTAGCCGGCACGGCGGCGGCTGGCACGCGCCGCTCAGGTGACAACCAGCTCTCGTCTTTGCCAAAGTCCCGAATCAAGCCAACACAGCGGAAGCTTGTTTCTACGAATGTGGAATATTCCTACGTCGTGCGGGGTTTTCCCGCCGGATCGTCACAAGGAAGCGCGACTTCGTGGACAAACCGGATTTACAAAGTAACACGACGAAGGGGGGAAAAAAGGGACTGAAAGTACATATTATATATACCGTAAATATATTTTCACCGGAAGAAATAAATTATAAAGAGTCTTTATGGAGCGTTTAGAAGATGTGAAGAATATATTTAAAGATGTTTTTCAAGATGGCCGCTCCATCCAAACTCAATCGTTTTCTTTTTGTAGCCACAAAGGTTTGGTGGCACAAACAGGGTCAGGGGCAGAGTGCTGTGTAGCATCAATAATAACAATACAAATAATAATAATAAAAAGAAGAAGAAGCATCCTAATGAGAATAACAAAGCTCACAGTGTACATATTCCTAAAAAAAAGCTGCTCTCTAATCACAAGCGTTCACGTTAGCGTTAGCATCATGGTTGTTATGATCACCACTTTTATTTTCTTTCTACGCCGACGTTGTTGTTTTTTTGTTTTTTTTTTACTGATCTGTCGGACGCTGCGATCGCCTCCCAAAATGGCTTCCCGGGCGCGGGAGCTGTGTGAGGATTATTCACGCGTCTCAGTGTTGTCAGCGGCGCTCGGACAAAAAGACTCGCCGCGATCACGGGAGGGTGGATACTATTTTTTTTTTTATTCCTACAGAAAAAAAAAAAGACAATGCAAAGAAAAAATATAGAAACTTACAAATCTCTTTTAAAAGAAAAAATATTATTATTATGACGAGTGTTTCTTTTTCTTTGTTTTTTTATCTAGTTAGATTTTTATTTGCCTTTTTTAACTCAAGTGTTCTATTTCTTGTAATATTGTTCTTGTTATTCTAATTAGATGATTTTAATTATTCCCATGTTCTGTTAGCCGAGGTCACTTTGGAAATTAAAAAACTGGCACAAAATTTGATGGATATTTTGTATGCTTGTTTTACTCAACCTGGGCGTCTGAGGCGGGTGGGCACCTTTTTGCTTTCCGCCTCCACGCTTTACGAGCCGCTGAATGTCAGCGCCATCAAGTCGCTGGTACAGTATGTCTCCGGCCTGTCGCCATGACGACTCCCTAATGCCGCTAACGGCAGCGCGTCAGTCTCCGGCAACCTAAACGCCGTCGCCTCGCCGCCCCTCCCCTCCCCTAAACCTCTGCATCCTGTCATCAGGTCTCCTTGGCAACTGTTGCTGCTGCGACAGTCCTTATCAAGATGGCTTCAGAAAAAACAAGGCTCTCTCCAAGAATTTAGCCCCGCCCCCCTGGCCGCCGATTGGTCGTGGCGGTAGCTCATTAGTGTCTTTAATGTACCTTTGCACCACCAGCGGCCGCCATCTGTGAATCATGGGTTTCATTTGCTTCCACGCTTTTCATTTGCTGCCGCCCCACACTGTTGTGTGCATGCACCTGCACTGCTGATTAACACACACACACACACACACACACACACACACACACACACACACACACACACACACACACACCACATCCTACATGCTGGGTCCATATTGCCAACATATTTTAGTATTTGTGTGTCACAAAAGCTATTGTTCCCTTATACGAATGTGCATATATATATATATATATATATATATATATATATATATATATATATATATATATATATATATATATATATATATATATATATATATATATATATATGCATACATATATATGCATACATATATATGTATGCATATATATGCATATATATACATGCATTTCGATGTATATATACGCATATATATCTATATATATGCATATATATCTATATGCATATATACTGTATGTATATATGTGTATATATATGCACATATATATATGTGTGTATATATACGTATGTTTATATTTATGTATGTATGTGTATATATACATATGTATATATATACATATATGTATATATATACGTATATGTATATATAGTACATAC
>NC_084571.2:5427500-5482500 GCF_033978685.3 Nerophis lumbriciformis
GACAACTTGAACATGCATCAGTTGTGTGTGTGACAATCAGTGGTGACAAAAATCACACCGTTGCAGGTCAAAGAGGGCGATGTTGCACATGTGTTGGAATGCTCGTCCACGTTTAGAAATAGCAACAGGTGCCAGTTTATTCGGCGCGCACGTTCACGCGCACGCTGGTGCTAATTGCCAGCAGGTCCTTTCAGCATCAAAGGGCTGTCATTAATGCCCACTGTCAACCACACACAGCGTTTGAAGTCTTGGCTGTCACGCAAGTGTAAAAAGAAGTGAGGCAGAAATAATAGCAATGATTGAGTCAGTTTGCACGGTATTGTGACGCTAGAGTCCTACTGCTTTGACTACAAGCCTTCTTCTTTGTTCGTAACTTCCTATCTATTTTTTTACTTATTTCCCATAACTTCCTGTCTATTTTCTTCTTATTTTACATAACTTTGTCTATTTACCTTTTTTTACATACTATAATTTCCTGTTTATTTATTTATTATTTTACATAACTTCCTGTCTATTTTCTTCTTATTTCCCATAATTTCCAGTCTATTTTCTTCTTATTTTACATAACGTCCTGTCTTTATATATTTTTTGTAACTTCATGTCTACTTTCTTCTTTATGTCCTGTAACTTCCTATTTTCTTGTTTGACATAACTTCCTGTCTATTTATTTCTTATTTCGCGTAATTTCCTGTCTATTTACTTCTTATTTATTGTAACTTTATTTTTTTTCTTATTCTACATAACTTCTTGTCTATGTTCTTCTAATTTTTACATACATTCCTGCGTAATTTCCTGTCTATTTCTTCTTATTTACCTTAACTTCCTGCCTATTTTCTTCTTATTTACCTTGACTTCCTGCCTATTTTCTTCTTATTTTACTTAACTTCCTATTTTCTTCTTGTTTTATGTAACTTCCTGTCTATTTTATTCTTATGTAATGCATTTTCCTGTCTGTAATCTTCCTTTTTTACGTAACTTCCTCTTTATTTTCTTCTTTTGTTATGTAACTTCCTGTCTATTTTCTTCTTATGTCACATATTTTCCTATATAATTCCATATATGTCTTACTATTTTGTTTTTATTTCACATAACTTCCAGTGTATTTCCTTTTTATGTCAAATAACTTCCTGTCCATTTTCTACTTATGTCACATATTTTCCCGTCTATTTGTTTCTTATTTCACATAACTTTCTGTGAATTTTATTTTTTATTTCTCATACCTTCATGTCTAATATTTCTGGTAACTTGTCTGTCTTTTTTTTCTTTCAGATAACTTGCTGTCTATTTTATTTTTATTTTGCATAACTTCCTGTTTATTTTTTTTCCTCATTTTTATGTAACTTTGTGTTAATTTTTTATTTTTATGTCACATAACTTCCTGTATATTTCCTGCTTATTTCACATAACTTCCTGTCTAATTCGTAATTATTTCCTGTCTAATATTTCCCGTAACTTTCCAACTATTTTCCTCTTATTTCTCTTAACTGTCTATTTTCTTTTAATTTGTCATAACTCCCTGTCTAATATTTCTCATAAGTTCCTGTTTATCTTCTTCTATCATATAACTTCCTGTCTATTTTCTTCTTATTTCACATAACTTCCTGTCAATTTTTGTTCCTAATTTCTCGTAACTTCCTGTCTTTTTTCTTCTTTTCAACATATTTTCCTGTCTATTTTCTCCTCATATAGACCCAGTCATAGGCCCACCTGCAGAAACACACATAGAACCAGATATGTAGAACCACAGACAAGGAACCGCACACATGGTACCATGACCAGTGTTGGGTTAGTTACTGAAAACCAGTAACTAGTTACAGTTACTAGTTACTTTATTTCAAAAGTAACTCAGTTACTAACTCAGTTACTTACACCAAAAAGTAATGCGTTACTGTGAAAAGTAACTATTTAGTTACTTCTTTTTTTCTTAAAGCTCCCATTAATGCCCTTTTTGCCTTCATTTCAGTACTGTTATTGCACTGGAGAATAATACAATCTGTTGATCAACTTGACATGCATTTTTATTTTCCTTTTAACATAATGAATGAAAAACAGTGCAACATAAAAAGGCATTCCTCCTTTCTTTAAACTTGGACCAATGACCATTAATAAAAAACAAGTTTAAGTGCAACATAAGAAGAAACATCACCTTCCTTGAAACATAGGTAGTAGAGATGCGCGGATAGGCAATTTATTTCATCCGCAACCGCGTCAGAAAGTCGTCAACCATCCGCCATCCACCCGATGTAACGTTTGATCAGAACTGCACCCGCCCGCCATCCGCCCGTTGTTATATATCTAATATTAATTAAAAAAAAAAAAAAAGGGTGAAAACTACGCAAATTGTACCTTGTGCAGACAAGATTTTTCGATCGGACACGGAGGAATTAGCGATGTAAAAGACCACGTTGGGACAAAAAAACACAAGTCTAATGCCGTTGCTAGCGATACAAGTGGAAAACTTTCAACGTTTTTCGTCGCCCAAACAGATTCTTTGGATGTGATAAATGCCGAAGTTTTATTTACGGAGGCAATAATTGAGCATGGACTTCCAATCGCACTGGCTGATCACATGGGACAGTTAATAATGTAATGCAACCTTTAAAAATCATTACGCGGTGATCGCGATCCCAAAAATAAACTTTTCTTGCATGATAATGTCCAGAAAAATTTGCTTTATATTACTATAGAGTCCTTTTAACGAATGAGTTTGATGGTTTATCACAAACCTTAAATGAAATTCCATGGCCACCGTCCTGCTCTCTATATCAACCAGGGTGAGCCCCACCCCTTTCGTGAGCGCACTGCGAAAGCGGACGAGGCGGGGTGTCGGTGCGGTGGGCGCGGTAGTGACCCTGGACGTGCGTCGGGCCCTTCTCACGGATCGCCTCAGCTACGGCTCCCGGTGGGGCCCTCTCGGGGGAAGGGGCCTCGGTCCCGGACCCCGGCGAGGCGTCCCTTCTCCGCTCCGTAAAAGTGTCCATCTCTTTTCTTTTTTTTTCTTCTGTTGTGGCATATGCAGCAGGTGCCTGCTCGTTTTTCGTATGTGGGTAACAACATTTAACTATGTATATATATTTCCGAATTGGTTTAACTGCCACCCGCAAAAAAAATAAAAAAATAAAAAAAATATCTAATTAATCCGCCCGACCCGACCCGCGAGCGGATAAAATCTTATTGTTTTTAATTTCATCCGCCCGATCCGCGGATAATCCGCGGACTCCGCGGTTGTGTCCGCAAACCGCGCATCTCTAATAGGTAGTGAAATAAAGCCTGACATCTGGAGTGATGCTGCTGTCTTCCACACTTGGAGCCATGGATTGTAGAATCCTTGTTTTCAGTGGCAGGATCATTGACACAGATGGTGAAGTTTCAGTGCTCAGTAGAGATGGAACACTTTTGAGGGGTTTAAGCACCTGGAGGACCTCATCTGCCACTCTCACATCATCATCATCAGACAGGGTGACATTTGTCTTCAGGGTGTTGTGGGTCAATGCAGAGTATATAGCTGCCTGCTGCTCCAACATATCATAAGTGGAGTTCCACCTCGTTGGGACATCATGTATGAGCAGGCAGCTTTAGCATTTCTTGCTTTGTCTTAAGCACATGAGCAGCTGTTGTGCTTGGGTGGAAGTAGGAAACCTTCCCGATCCTCCCAAAGAGGCGCTCCATCCTATTGACTGAGATTCCCTTCTGTGATGCCAAATTCACTACATGTGCAAAGCACCTATCTGTGGTCCCAGTCCTGCCTCATTCTCTGTAATTATTTGATTTTTGGCATTATCACGTGTGACTGGGATATCTTTATCTTCCATTCCTCCACTGCTTGTGTCAGCACCTGCGCAAGGTGACTCTCGTAGAGGGGGCGTGTCTTCTCATCTCCCAGTCTGCTGTGATGAAGTGAGCGCTTATAGTTCCGCTGGACGTCCACCCGTCTGTCATGAACGCAACAGATGATGCTCGGGATAGTTCATCCACAACTTTTTTCTTCTCCTGCTCATAAAGATCTGGCACAATCTTATTGCTGAAGTGGGTGCGCGACGGGATGTCGTAACGTGGTTCAAGCACGTTCAGCATGTGTTTAAAACCCTCGTTTTGCACAACCGAGTCTGCACTTATAAACACACCGATTCAATGGCGCTGGGCGTTCAAGCTCCTCTGTTACTCCGCTCGCCATGACCACGCTGTGTGTGGACTGAACGTGACAACAACTTTTTTTTGTTTGTTTCATATATCAAACCGCGGATCACCTCCCCCCACACACACACACATAGACCGCGCCTCTTTTCTTCTCTCCGGCTTGTGACAGAGGAAGATTCAGAAGAACGACACCGCAGCGCTTCTGTTTCTAGCCGATACTACATCAAAAGTAACGTAAAATAACGCAGTAACGCATCATGTAGTAACGGTAACTAAATTACTGAATAAAAAAAATAACGCGTTAGATTACTAGTTACCGCCGAAACTAACGGCGTTACAGTAACGCGTTAGTCCCAACACTGACCATGACACATATACATATACACCAAGAACCAGACATAAAGAACCACACATCTACAGTAGAACAACACACATAGATTCATAAACAAAGGCACTGACATATAGGACCACAAATGTAGTACCACATACATAGACCCAGACGTCCACACGTAGCACCACATACATACAAACACACATGTAGAACTAGACACATACAACCACACATCTAGAACCAGACAAGTAGAACCACACACATACAACTACACGTGTAGAACCAGAAAAGTAGAAACACACACATAGAACCACACATGTAGAACAAGACAAGTAGAACCGCAGATATAGACCCAGACAAGTAGAACCAGACCCAGACAAGTAGAACCTGACACATACAACCACAGATGTAGTGCCAGACAAGTACAACCAGACAAGTAGAACCACACACGTAGAGGCAGACACATAGAACCACAGATGAAGAACCAGACAAGTAGAACCACACACATAGAAGCAGACACATAGAACCACAGATGTAGACCAGACAAGTTAAGATAAAGTTAAAGTACCCATAATTGTCACACACACACTAGGTGTGGCGAAAGTATTCTCTGCATTTGACCCATCACCCTTGATCACCCCCTGGGAGGTGAGGGGAGCAGTGAGCAGCAGCGGTGGCCGCGCCCGGGAATCATTTTTGGTGATTTAACCCCCAATTCCAACCCTGGATGCGGAGTGCCAAGCAGGGAGGTAATGGGTGCCATTTTTATAGTCTTTGGTATGATTTGGCCGGGGTTTGAACTCACAACCTACCGATCTCAGGGCGGACACTCTAACCGTACAACCAGACACATACAACCAGACAAGTAGAACCAGACACATACAACCACAGATGTAGTACCAGTACAAGTACAATCAGACACCAGTAGTACCAGAAGCAGACACATAGAACCACACAGCGTGGCGCGGATGGGAGAGTGGCCGTGCCAACAATTTGAGGGTTCCTGGTTCAATCCCCACCTTCTACCAACCTCGTCACGTCCGTTGTGTCCTTGAGCAAGACACTTCACCCTTGCTCTTGGTGGGTCGTGGTTAAGGCCTTGCATGGCAGCTCCCGCCATCAGTGTGTGAATGTGTGTGTGAATGGGTGAATGTGGAAATAGTGTCAAAGCGCTTTGAGCACCTTGAAGGTAGAAAAGCCCTATACAAGTATAACCCATTTACCATTTACATGTAGAACCACACACATAGAACCAGGCAAGTAGGACCACACACATAGAACAACATATGTAGTACCAGACACTAAGACCCACAGATCCGCACACTGTGTGTGAACCAGTCACATATGGAGAACCAGCCACATAGGACCAGTCATATAGCATCACACACATAGAGGCAGACACATAGAAGCAGACAAATAGAACCACACACAGAACCAAACAAACCAGACACATACAACCACATATGTAGAACCAGACATGTAGAACCACACACATAGAACTAGACACATACAACCACACATCTAGAACCAGACAAGTAGAACCACACACATACAACTACACATTTAGAACCAGACAAGTAGAAACACACACATACAACCACACATCTAGAACCAGACAAGTAGAACCACACACATACAACTACACGTGTAGAACCAGACAAGTAGAAACACACACATAGAACTAGACACATACAACCACACATCTAGAACCAGATAAGTAGAACCACACACATACAACTACACATGTAGAACCAGACAAGTAGAAACACACACATACAACCACACATCTAGAACCAGACAAGTAGAACCACACACATACAACTACACGTGTAGAACCAGACAAGTAGAAACACACACATAGAACTAGACACATACAACCACACATCTAGAACCAGACAAGTAGAACCACACACATACAACTACACGTGTAGAACCAGACAAGTAGAAACACACACATACAACCACACATCTAGAACCAGACAAGTAGAACCACACACATACAACCACACATCTAGAACCAGACAAGTATAACCACACACATACAACTACACGTGTAGAACCAGACAAGTAGAAACACACACATACAACCACACATCTAGAACCAGACAAGTATAACCACACACATACAACTACACGTGTAGAACCAGACAAGTAGAAACACACACATACAACCACACATGTAGAACAAGACAAGTAGAACCACACACATAGAAGCAGACACATAGAACCACACATGTGGAACCAGACGAGTAGAACCAGACACATACAACCAGACAAGTAGAACCAGACACATACAACCACAGATGTAGTACCAGACAAGTCCAACCAGACACCAGTAGTACCAGAAGCAGACACATAGAACCACACATGTGGAACCAGACAAGTAGAACCAGACACATACAACCACAGATGTAGTGCCAGACAAGTCCAACCAGACACCAGTAGTACCAGAAGCAGACACATGGGACCAGTCATATAGCATCACACACATAGAGGCAGACACATAGAAGCAGACAAATAGAACCACACACAGAACCAAACAAACCAGACACATACAACCACATATGTAGAACCAGACATGTAGAACCACACACATAGAACTACACACATACAACCACACATCTAGAACCAGACAAGTAGAACCACACACATACAACTACACATTTAGAACCAGACAAGTAGAAACACACACATACAACCACACATCTAGAACCAGACAAGTAGAACCACACACATACAACTACAAGTGTAGAACCAGACAAGTAGAACACACACATAGTACTAGACACATACAACCACACATCTAGAACCAGATAAGTAGAACCACACACATACAACTACACATGTAGAACCAGACAAGTAGAAACACACACATACAACCACACATCTAGAACCAGACAAGTATAACCACACACATACAACTACACGTGTAGAACCAGACAAGTAGAAACACACACATACAACCACACGTGTAGAACAAGTCATGTAGAACCACACACATAGAACTAGACACATACAACCACACATCTAGAACCAGACAAGTAGAACCACACACATACAACTACACGTGTAGAACCAGACAAGTAGAAACACACACATACAACCACACATCTAGAACCAGACAAGTAGAACCACACACATACAACTACACGTGTAGAACCAGACAAGTAGAAACACACACATACAACCACACATCTAGAACCAGACAAGTATAACCACACACATACAACTACACGTGTAGAACCAGACAAGTAGAAACACACACATACAACCACACATGTAGAACCAGACAAGTAGAACCACACACATACAACTACACGTGTAGAACCAGACAAGTAGAAACACACACATAGAACTAGACACATACAACCACACATCTAGAACCAGACAAGTAGAACCACACACATACAACTACACGTGTAGAACCAGACAAGTAGAAACACACACATACAACCACACATCTAGAACCAGACAAGTAGAACCACACACATACAACTACACGTGTAGAACCAGACAAGTAGAAACACACACATACAACTACACGTGTAGAACCAGACAAGTAGAAACACACACATACAACCACACATCTAGAACCAGACAAGTAGAACCACACACATACAACTACACGTGTAGAACAAGACAAGTAGAACCACACACATAGAAGCAGACACATAGAACCACACATGTGGAACCAGACAAGTAGAACCAGACACATACAACCAGACAAGTAGAACCAGACACATACAACCACAGATGTAGTACCAGACAAGTCCAACCAGACACCAGTAGTACCAGAAGCAGACACATAGAACCACACATGTGGAACCAGACAAGTAGAACCAGACACATACAACCACAGATGTAGTGCCAGACAAGTCCAACCAGACACCAGTAGTACCAGAAGCAGACACATAGAACCACACATGTGGAACCAGACAAGTAGAACCAGACACATACAACCACAGATGTAGAACCAGACATGTAGAACCACACACATAGAACTAGACACATACAACCACACATCTAGAACCAGACAAGTAGAACCACACACATACAACTACACATTTAGAACCAGACAAGTAGAAACACACACATACAACCACACATCTAGAACCAGACACGTAGAACCACACACATACAACTACACGTGTAGAACCAGACAAGTAGAAACACACACATAGAACTAGACACATACAACCACACATCTAGAACCAGATAAGTAGAACCACACACATACAACTACACATGTAGAACCAGACAAGTAGAAACACACACATACAACCACACATCTAGAACCAGACAAGTAGAACCACACACATACAACTACACGTGTAGAACCAGACAAGTAGAAACACACACATACAACCACACATGTAGAACAAGTCATGTAGAACCACACACATAGAACTAGACACATACAACCACACATGTAGAACCAGACAAGTAGAACCACACACATACAACTACACGTGTAGAACCAGACAAGTAGAAACACACACATACAACCACACATCTAGCACCAGACAAGTAGAACCACACACATACAACTACACGTGTAGAACCAGACAAGTAGAAACACACACATACAACCACACATCTAGAACCAGACAAGTATAACCACACACATACAACTACACGTGTAGAACCAGACAAGTAGAAACACACACATACAACCACACATGTAGAACAAGACAAGTAGAACCACACACATAGAAGCAGACACATAGAACCACACATGTGGAACCAGACAAGTAGAACCAGACACATACAACCAGACAAGTAGAACCAGACACATACAACCACAGATGTAGTACCAGACAAGTCCAACCAGACACCAGTAGTACCAGAAGCAGACACATAGAACCACACATGTGGAACCAGACAAGTAGAACCAGACACATACAACCACAGATGTAGTGCCAGACAAGTCCAACCAGACACCAGTAGTACCAGAAGCAGACACATAGAACCACACATGTGGAACCAGACAAGTAGAACCAGACACATACAACCACAGATGTAGAACCAGACATGTAGAACCACACACATAGCACTAGACACATACAACCACACATCTAGAACCAGACAAGTAGAACCACACACATACAACTACACATTTAGAACCAGACAAGTAGAAACACACACATACAACCACACATCTAGAACCAGACAAGTAGAACCACACACATACAACTACACATTTAGAACCAGACAAGTAGAAACACACACATACAACCACACATCTAGAACCAGACAAGTAGAACCACACACATACAACTACACGTGTAGAACCAGACAAGTAGAAACACACACATAGAACTAGACACATACAACCACACATCTAGAACCAGATAAGTAGAACCACACACATACAACTACACATGTAGAACCAGACACGTAGAAACACACACATACAACCACACATCTAGAACCAGACAAGTAGAACCACACACATACAACTACACGTGTAGAACCAGACAAGTAGAAACACACACATACAACCACACATGTAGAACAAGTCATGTAGAACCACACACATAGAACTAGACACATACAACCACACATCTAGAACCAGACAAGTAGAACCACACACATACAACTACACGTGTAGAACCAGACAAGTAGAAACACACACATACAACCACACATCTAGAAGCAGACAAGTAGAACCACACACATACAACTACACGTGTAGAACCAGACAAGAAGAAACACACACATACAACCACACATCTAGAACCAGACAAGTATAACCACACACATACAACTACACGTGTAGAACCAGACAAGTAGAAACACACACATACAACCACACATGTAGAACAAGACAAGTAGAACCACACACATAGAAGCAGACACATAGAACCACACATGTGGAACCAGACACGTAGAACCAGACACATACAACCAGTCAAGTAGAACCAGACACATACAACCACAGATGTAGTGCCAGACAAGTCCAACCAGACACCAGTAGTACCAGAAGCAGACACATAGAACCACACATGTGGAACCAGACAAGTAGAACCAGACACATACAACCACAGATGTAGTGCCAGACAAGTCCAACCAGACACCAGTAGTACCAGAAGCAGACACATAGAACCACACATGTGGAACCAGACAAGTAGAACCAGACACATACAACCACAGATGTAGAACCAGACATGTAGAACCACACACATAGAACTAGACACATACAACCACACATCTAGAACCAGACAAGTAGAACCACACACATACAACTACACATTTAGAACCAGACAAGTAGAAACACACACATACAACCACACATCTAGAACCAGACAAGTAGAACCACACACATACAACTACACGTGTAGAACCAGACAAGTAGAAACACACACATAGAACTAGACACATACAACCACACATCTAGAACCAGATAAGTAGAACCACACACATACAACTACACATGTAGAACCAGACACGTAGAAACACACACATACAACCACACATCTAGAACCAGACAAGTAGAACCACACACATACAACTACACGTGTAGAACCAGACAAGTAGAAACACACACATACAACCACACGTGTAGAACAAGTCATGTAGAACCACACACATAGAACTAGACACATACAACCACACATCTAGAACCAGACAAGTAGAACCACACACATACAACTACACGTGTAGAACCAGACAAGTAGAAACACACACATACAACCACACATCTAGAACCAGACAAGTATAACCACACACATACAACTACACGTGTAGAACCAGACAAGTAGAAACACACACATACAACCACACATGTAGAACAAGACAAGTAGAACCACACACATAGAAGCAGACACATAGAACCACACATGTGGAACCAGACAAGTAGAACCAGACACATACAACCAGACAAGTAGAACCAGACACATACAACCACAGATGTAGTACCAGACAAGTCCAACCAGACACCAGTAGTACCAGAAGCAGACACATAGAACCACACATGTGGAACCAGACAAGTAGAACCAGACACATACAACCACAGATGTAGTGCCAGACAAGTACAACCAGACACCAGTAGAACCAGAAGCAGACACATGGAACCACACATGACAGCATTCCGCCATCAGTGTGTGAATGTGTGTGTGAATGGGCGAATGTGGAAATAGTGTCAAAGCGCTTTGAGTATCTTGAAGGTAGAAAAGCGCTATACAAGTATAACCCATTTACCATTTACCATTTACATGTAGAACCAGACAAGTAGAACCACACACATACAACTACACGTGTAGAACCAGACAAGTAGAAACACACACATACAACCACACATGTAGAACAAGACAAGTAGAACCACACACATAGAAGCAGACACATAGAACCACACATGTGGAACCAGACAAGTAGAACCAGACACATACAACCAGACAAGTAGAACCAGACACATACAACCACAGATGTAGTGCCAGACAAGTCCAACCAGACACCAGTAGTACCAGAAGCAGACACATAGAACCACACATGTGGAACCAGACAAGTAGAACCAGACACATACAACCACAGATGTAGTGCCAGACAAGTACAACCAGACACCAGTAGTACCAGAAGCAGACACATAGAACCACACATGTGGAACCAGACAAGTAAAACCAGACACATACAACCACAGATGTAGAACCAGACATGTAGATCCACACACATAGAACTAGACACATACAACCACACATCTAGAACCAGACAAGTAGAACCACACACATACAACTACACATTTAGAACCAGACAAGTAGAAACACACACATACAACCACACATCTAGAACCAGACAAGTAGAACCACACACATACAACTACACGTGTAGAACCAGACAAGTAGAAACACACACATAGAACTAGACACATACAACCACACATCTAGAACCAGACAAGTAGAACCACACACATACAACTACACATGTAGAACCAGACAAGTAGAAACACACACATACAACCACACATCTAGAACCAGACAAGTAGAACCACACACATACAACTACACGTGTAGAACCAGACAAGTAGAAACACACACATACAACCACACATGTAGAACAAGTCATGTAGAACCACACACATAGAACTAGACACATACAACCACACATCTAGAACCAGACAAGTAGAACCACACACATACAACTACACGTGTAGAACCAGACAAGTAGAAACACACACATACAACCACACATCTAGAACCAGACAAGTAGAACCACACACATACTACTACACGTGTAGAACCAGACAAGAAGAAACACACACATACAACCACACATCTAGAACCAGACAAGTATAACCACACACATACAACTACACGTGTAGAACCAGACAAGTAGAAACACACACATACAACCACACATGTAGAACAAGACAAGTAGAACCACACACATAGAAGCAGACACATAGAACCACACATGTGGAACCAGACAAGTAGAACCAGACACATACAACCAGACAAGTAGAACCAGACACATACAACCACAGATGTAGTACCAGACAAGTCCAACCAGACACCAGTAGTACCAGAAGCAGACACATAGAACCACACATGTGGAACCAGACAAGTAGAACCAGACACATACAACCACAGATGTAGTGCCAGACAAGTCCAACCAGACACCAGTAGTACCAGAAGCAGACACATAGAACCACACATGTGGAACCAGACAAGTAGAACCAGACACATACAACCACAGATGTAGAACCAGACATGTAGAACCACACACATAGAACTAGACACATACAACCACACATCTAGAACCAGACAAGTAGAACCACACACATACAACTACACATTTAGAACCAGACAAGTAGAAACACACACATACAACCACACATCTAGAACCAGACAAGTAGAACCACACACATACAACTACACATTTAGAACCAGACAAGTAGAAACACACACATACAACCACACATCTAGAACCAGACAAGTAGAACCACACACATACAACTACACGTGTAGAACCAGACAAGTAGAAACACACACATAGAACTAGACACATACAACCACACATCTAGAACCAGATAAGTAGAACCACACACATACAACTACACATGTAGAACCAGACACGTAGAAACACACACATACAACCACACATCTAGAACCAGACAAGTAGAACCACACACATACAACTACACGTGTAGAACCAGACAAGTAGAAACACACACATACAACCACACATGTAGAACAAGTCATGTAGAACCACACACATAGAACTAGACACATACAACCACACATCTAGAACCAGACAAGTAGAACCACACACATACAACTACACGTGTAGAACCAGACAAGTAGAAACACACACATACAACCACACATCTAGAACCAGACAAGAAGAACCACACACATACAACTACACGTGTAGAACCAGACAAGAAGAAACACACACATACAACCACACATCTAGAACCAGACAAGTATAACCACACACATACAACTACACGTGTAGAACCAGACAAGTAGAAACACACACATACAACCACACATGTAGAACAAGACAAGTAGAACCACACACATAGAAGCAGACACATAGAACCACACATGTGGAACCAGACAAGTAGAACCAGACACATACAACCAGACAAGTAGAACCAGACACATACAACCACAGATGTAGTACCAGACAAGTCCAACCAGACACCAGTAGTACCAGAAGCAGACACATAGAACCACACATGTGGAACCAGACAAGTAGAACCAGACACATACAACCACAGATGTAGTGCCAGACAAGTCCAACCAGACACCAGTAGTACCAGAAGCAGACACATAGAACCACACATGTGGAACCAGACAAGTAGAACCAGACACATACAACCACAGATGTAGAACCAGACATGTAGAACCACACACATAGTACTAGACACATACAACCACACATCTAGAACCAGACAAGTAGAACCACACACATACAACTACACATTTAGAACCAGACAAGTAGAAACACACACATACAACCACACATCTAGAACCAGACAAGTAGAACCACACACATACAACTACACATTTAGAACCAGACAAGTAGAAACACACACATACAACCACACATCTAGAACCAGACAAGTAGAACCACACACATACAACTACACGTGTAGAACCAGACAAGTAGAAACACACACATAGAACTAGACACATACAACCACACATCTAGAACCAGATAAGTAGAACCACACACATACAACTACACATGTAGAACCAGACAAGTAGAAACACACACATACAACCACACATCTAGAAGCAGACAAGTAGAACCACACACATACAACTACACGTGTAGAACCAGACAAGTAGAAACACACACATACAACCACACATGTAGAACAAGTCATGTAGAACCACACACATAGACTAGACACATACAACCACACATCTAGAACCAGACAAGTAGAACGACACACATACAACTACACGTGTAGAACCAGACAAGTAGAAACACACACATACAACCACACATCTAGAAGCAGACAAGTAGAACCACACACATACAACTACACGTGTAGAACCAGACAAGTAGAAACACACACATACAACCACACATCTAGAACCAGACAAGTATAACCACACACATACAACTACACGTGTAGAACCAGACAAGTAGAAACACACACATACAACCACACATGTAGAACAAGACAAGTAGAACCACACACATAGAAGCAGACACATAGAACCACACATGTGGAACCAGACAAGTAGAACCACACACATACAACTACACGTGTAGAACCAGACAAGTAGAAACACACACATACAACCACACATCTAGAACCAGACAAGTAGAACCACACACATACAACTACACGTGTAGAACCAGACAAGAAGAAACACACACATACAACCACACATCTAGAACCAGACAAGTATAACCACACACATACAACTACACGTGTAGAACCAGACAAGTAGAAACACACACATACAACCACACATCTAGAACCAGACAAGTAGAACCACACACATACAACTACACGTGTAGAACCAGACAAGTAGAAACACACACATACAACCACACATCTAGAACCAGACAAGTATAACCACACACATACAACTACACGTGTAGAACCAGACAAGTAGAAACACACACATACAACCACACATCTAGAACCAGACAAGTAGAACCACACACATACAACTACACGTGTAGAACCAGACAAGAAGAAACACACACATACAACCACACATCTAGAACCAGACAAGTATAACCACACACATACAACTACACGTGTAGAACCAGACAAGTAGAAACACACACATACAACCACACATCTAGAACCAGACAAGTATAACCACACACATACAACTACACGTGTAGAACCAGACAAGTAGAAACACACACATACAACCACACATCTAGAACCAGACAAGTAGAACCACACACATACAACTACACGTGTAGAACCAGACAAGTAGAAACACACACATACAACCACACATCTAGAACCAGACAAGTATAACCACACACATACAACTACACGTGTAGAACCAGACAAGTAGAAACACACACATACAACCACACATGTAGAACAAGACAAGTAGAACCACACACATAGAAGCAGACACATAGAACCACACATGTGGAACCAGACAAGTAGAACCAGACACATACAACCAGACAAGTAGAACCAGACACATACAACCACAGATGTAGTACCAGACAAGTCCAACCAGACACCAGTAGTACCAGAAGCAGACACATAGAACCACACATGTGGAACCAGACAAGTAGAACCAGACACATACAACCACAGATGTAGTGCCAGACAAGTCCAACCAGACACCAGTAGAACCAGAAGCAGACACATGGAACCACACATGACAGCATTCCGCCATCAGTGTGTGAATGTGTGTGTGAATGGGCGAATGTGGAAATAGTGTCAAAGCGCTTTGAGTATCTTGAAGGTAGAAAAGCGCTATACAAGTATAACCCATTTACCATTTACCATTTACATGTAGAACCAGACAAGTAGAACCACACACATACAACCACAGATGTAGTGCCAGACAAGTACAACCAGACACCAGTAGAACCAGAAGCAGACACATAGAACCACACATGACAGCATTCCGCCATCAGTGTGTGAATGTGTGTGAATGGGCGAATGTGGAAATAGTGTCAAAGCGCTTTGAGTATCTTGAAGGTAGAAAAGCGCTATACAAGTATAACCCATTTACCATTTACCATTTACATGTAGAACCAGACAAGTAGAACCACACACATAGAAGCAAGTGTTGCAATAAAGTATTGTGAGGAAAAGTTGGTCACATGACTTTAAGTTGAAGCCTGCTCGGAGGTGAAGCAGGTTTCAAAGATGGCCGGCGTGTGGGCATTGAAAGGCTTTCCCTCCAACAATGGCCGCCCCGCTTGGGGAGTCCTCGCCGGGATGTCACAGCTCCCACTGTGGAAAAAAGTCCCTTGCAGCCTTTGTGTGGCGGAACGAGGCGGAACATTCCGTGACCGCGGTAAGAAGTGCTGAGCCAGCGATGGCGCTCTGGGAGGACGGCGCAGAAAGTCTAATTTCACGTTTGCTCTTTCTGTGCCGGCAGAACATTCGGGCCGCTTTGAAGTGGAAACGTTGATCACGCCGCATGGAAGCGCCTGATAATCCACATGGCGGGCGGGGGGCGGAGGGGGCGGGGTCAGAAGGTGACGACGTCTTCCTTTATTTTCACACAGGAAATGTTTGAACGCTTCATCAGCAACAAATCAACTTTGACAGCGGATATCGATTTTTCTTTACCGCCTTTTAGTCTCCGCCCCCGCGGGCCAGCTGGCGTGGCCACGCTGATTTATTCCCGTCACAACAGCCAAAGTCAGCACGCGCTCTTCGGTCGGATGTTTTGGTCGCCATGGCGACAGCATCCCGGCCCGCAGATCGCGTGTCCGCCTCAATCGAGCACCGAGGCTCCGCCCCCTTTTTTAGGGGACGCCGAGGGAGGACTGAAAGCGAAGAAGAAGAGAAGCTTGACAGAAGGAATAAAAGATGACGGAGCAAGACCTCCTGTCGCGATATATCCCGTCTTGGTCGCATGTGTGTGTGTGTGTTTGTGTACATGTGTGTGTGTGTGTGTGTGTGTGTGTGTGTGCGTGAGTGCATAAAGACACGGAGGAAGAAGGCCGCCGCCTCTCCTAAATGTCACCAAGCGCCCCAGGACCCACGACTCCTCCTCTCTGTCCCCAGCTGAGGAGATGTAGGAGGTGTGTCCTCTCCTCCTTCCTACGTCCTTACCTCCTTCTTTGCTTCCTGCCATCGTCTGCTTCTAAGCCCCGCCCACCTGCAGCATCATGACCCCATTAACTCCCAACAGGGCCGCCACATGTTTGCTTTCAGCCCTGTAATGACGACCATGTGACGTCGTGTCACTTGTTTTCCTAACATGTGTGGAGTTGGACTCCTCGTTGCAATTATTAAAACATCCGTGCTGATATGTTACTATTATAGTTTTTATGTTATCGTGTTATTATTCATAACCAGCCCCCACCTTGTTCAAATCTCCCCCAAACTTGTCCAATTTGTTTGTGCTGCAAAACTATTGTAGTTTTTTGATAATAATAATAATAATAATAATAATACATTAATAAGATACAAAGTATAACAGGAGGTTATGAATTATAAAACATTAAAAGCCATAAAACGTTCATAAGTAAAAAAAAAACAACAACTATATTTACAGCACAAAAGTAGCACAAACGAATGGGACAAGTTCAATATCTCCCCAAACTTATCTAAAACATTTGTGCTACGTTTGTGCTGGTTTGTGACACGTGTGTATAGTTTTTATGTTATTAACGTGTAATCATTCATAACCAGTCCCCCCCCCTACCCTTCTTGTCAAAATCTTTCCAAACCTGTCATATTCGCTTGTGCTACTTTTGTGCTGTAAACAGTTGGGTTTTTTTTTTAGTTATGAACATTTTGTAGCTTTTATGTTTTACACATTTTATTAACATTTGTGCTGGTTTGTGACACATTTGTGTAGTTTTTGTTATTAACGTGTTATTATTCATAACAAGCTTGCCCACCTTGTCAAAATCTCCCCAAACTTGTCCATTTCGCTTGTGCTACATTTGTGCTGTAATTTATGCTGTAAATATAATTAGCTATGAACGTTTTATAGTTTGTATTAATAATATACTATTATTAGAGATATTATCGGCCGATAATTGCGTTAAAATGTAATATCGGAAATTATCGGTATCGTTTTTTTTATTATCGGTATCGTTTTTTTTTTTTTTTCTTTTATTAAATCAACATAAAAAACACAAGATACACTTACAATTAGTGCACCAACCCAAAAAACCTTCCTCCCCCATTTACACTCATTCACACTCGTTCACACAAAAGGGTTGTTTCTTTCTGTTATTAATATTCTGGTTCCTACATTATATATCAATATATATCAATACAGTCTGCAAGGGATACAGTCCGTAAGCACACATGATTGTGCGTGCTGCTGGTCCACTAATAGTACTAACCTTTAACAGTTAATTTTACTAATTTTCATTAATTACTAGTTTCAATGTAACCGTTTTTATATTGTTTTACTTTCTTTTTTATTCAAGAAAATGTTTTAAATGTATTTATCTTATTTTATCTTATAATTTTTTTTTTAAAAGTACCTTATCTTCACCATACCTGGTTGTCCAAATTAGGCATAATAATGAGTTAATTCCACGACTGTATATATCGGTTAATATCGGTAAATATCGGTATGGGTAATTAACGAGTTGGACAATATCGGAATATCGGCAAAAAGCCATTATCGGACATCCCTAACTATTATATATATATATATATATATATATATATATATATATATATATATATATATATATATATATATATATATATATATATATATATATATATATATATATATACATACTAGAGATGCGCGGATAGGCAATTATTTCATCCACAACCGCATCAGAAAGTCGCCAGCCATCCGCAATCCACTCGATCTAACATTTGATCAGAACCGCATTCGCCCGCACCCGCCCGTTGTTATATATCTAATATAGATGATGCAAGGCATTAGTGAGGTTATAAAGCTTTTGCCTGTTAAAGAAAGGAGACTGATCCAATGCAGCACAGACATTCGCGTGCCACGCTGTCACGACCCAGACGCACACCAGTGCGCAATCATATGGGAGCCGCGCTCAGCGCACCTCCAAGCGCGTCTCGCTGCCGGCGATGGCCGGGTATATGGGCCCGACGCTCCAGCGCCATCCATTTTCAGGGCTAGTTGATTCGGCAGGTGGGTTGTTACACACTCCTTAGCGGGTTCCAACTTCCATGGCCACCGACCTAGCTGCTGTCTATATCAACCAGGGTGAGCCCCACCCCTTTCGTGAGCGCACTGCGCGCGGAGTGAACCCTGTTACGCGCCCCCGGCAACAGGGGTGGCGGGCAGGTAAGCTGCGCGGGCGGAGCGCGTGGAGTGACCCCTGTTACGAGCCCCCGGCCACGGGGGTGGCGGGCAGGTAAGCTGCTTACCTGCTGCACGTGACGCCGGCCGCGGCGAAGGCGGACGAGGCGGGGTGTCGGTGCGGTGGGCGCGGTGGTGACCCTGGACGTGCGTCGGGCCCTTCTCGCGGATCGCCTCAGCTACGGCTCCCGGTGGGGCCCTCTCGGGGGAAGGGGCCTCGGTCCCGGACCCCGGCGAGGCGTCCCTTCTCCGCTCCGTAAAAGTGTCCATCTCTTTTTCTTTTTTTTCTTCTGTTGTGGCATATGTAGCAGGTGCCTGCTCGTTTTTCGTATGTGGGTAACAACATTTCATGTCAAAATCTTCCCAAATTTGTCACATTTGTTTGTGCTGTAAATATAGTTTTTTTACTAGTTATGAACATTTTGTAGGTTTTATGTTATAAACGTAGCACAAATGTTTTAGATAAGTTTGGGGAGTTTTTGACAAGCTGTGTGTGTGTGGGGGGGGGGGGGGGGGGGGGGGATTAGAAAACGTTACAAAAAAGCTACAAAATGTTCATAACTAAAAAACGATATCTATATTTACAGCATCAAAAGTAGCACTAACGAATGTGACATGTTTGGGAGGATTTTAACAAGAAGGTTGAGGGGGCTGATCATGAATAATAACATGTTAACATACAAACTAAAAACGTTCATAACTAAAAAAACTATATTTACAGCACAAATGTAGCACAAACAAATGGGACACATTTGGGGAGATTTTGACAAGGTGGGAAGGTTGGTTATGAATAATAACACGTTAATAACATAAAAACTATACAGCACAAACCAGCACACACAAATGTGACTGGGCTGGTTATGAATAATAACATGTTAATAACATACAAACTATAAAACCTTCATAACTAAAAAAAAAACATTTACAGCACAAACCATCACAAATGTATGAGATATGTTTGGGAATATTTTGACAAGGTGTGGAAGTGGGGGGGTATGAATGACATCATGTTAATAACAAAAAACATGTTAATAACATAAAAACTATAAAACCTTCATAATTAAAATAATATATTTACAGCACAAAAGCAGCACAGACAGTGTTATTTTAATATTTACAATGATAAAAAGTGTTGATGTAACATGTTGTGTTGTAAGCGTGTGCGTGTGTGCGTGTGTGCGTGTGTGTGTGTGTGTAGGAGGGTGCATTTGTTCTGCTTCAAGCTTGCATGTTCGCTCGTGTGTTCTTGTGCCATGCTGACACATTCAGGAAATAAAATAACCTTTTTTTTCCCCTCTCCGCTGTGAGATAAGTCGCTTGTTTGTCTGCAGATTGTTGTGAAGTGTGTGTTTGTTTGTGTGTTGTCAATGCAGTGTGTGATTGTGTGTGTTGGTTTGACACCGATGTTGCGAACCAGCTGGCTGCAGGGTGGGTTCTGTGACCCCGAGCAACTGTCCATATGTTCCAGCTAGGGTGTGTGTGTGTGTGTGTGTGTGTGCGTGTGTGTGTGTGTGTGTGTGTGTGTGTGTGAGTGTGTGTGTGTGTGTGTGTGTGTGTGTTTGGCCCACAGTGATCAAGAATCTGGTGCTTCCACTGACTGTTGGCCCACTAGGGGAATGTTGGAATATAACTATTATAGTATTGTAATAACTAATATAGATACATTATAATAATAATAATAATAATTATGATTATAGTTATAATAATATTAATACAATATTAGTAATTATTATAATAATTACTAATATTAGTAATTATTATAATAATTATAATAATAATTACTAATAGTATTATTGTTGTTATAAAATAGTATTATTATTAATACTACTACTACTAATAATAATATAATATTATTAGTAGTATAATAATAATATATTAGTATTATAATATTTTATAACAACAATAATAATAGTAATTATTATTATTGTTATTACTATTATTATTATAATTACTAATATTTTATTACTATTATTATATATATTATAATAATAATTATTATTATTTAAATAGTTATAACAGTAATGATTATACTATTATTATTATTATTATTATGTACTATTATTATTATTAATAACAATATTATTATTATGTTTGCACAATGATTAGTGAAGCATTAATGTTTTATTAACACAGAATGTTAATTAAGTTTGAATCTAATGTTTACAAAAGTAAAATTGTCAGCTTTTGTCTTAGGAGAATACCAACAGTTAATTATATTAACTGTAAATATATTATACAACTAATAGTCTGCAAAGGAAAAAAAATATGACTGTATATACTCTGAATTAAAGATGTGACGTTCACGAACGAATCAGGCCTTTTGACAGCTCCTTTGCGGCTCACTATCTGTCATTTGCCAAGAAAAACGAGCGTGTGGATCGCTTGCAACAGTTCACACTTTTAAGCAGCTTGTGGACGAAGGAGCAGACAATAAGGAAAACTTTGGTGGTGTTTCGTTCAGTAATTCTAATCATTATTATTAGTAGTTACTTATAATGAATTAAAACAGTACAGTAATTAGACGACAAGCACCGCGTTTGTAATTTTGCTGCCATCCAGTCCGTGTGCTATAAAACCAGTAAAACATCAATAAGACGACTTGTTTTCCATTTTTAGTTGAAATCTAGTGCTTTTCTTGAAGGTTACAAAGAACACTTGAAACATGGATAATAACTAGGGATGATGTTTGATAAGAAATTATCGAGTTCGAGCCCATTATCAAATCCTCTTATCGAACCGATTCCTTATCGATTCTCTTATCGAATCCAGATAGGTTGTTTTGTATGGAAAAAAACAATATTTGGTTTAACAAAAGCTCACTTTTATTTTATAAGAAAAATAAATAAATAAATAAATAAATATTGACTGTTACCCCCCTAAAAAAATTAAATAAATAAATATTGACTGTTGTTACCCAAAGTATATTAAGTGAGATTTTTCAGAAAAACAAATATATACAGTAACAGGTGAATAGCCATGCCTTGAGGCGTTTTTTTCCGGTCCATTATTTTTGCTGCTTGTGTGACATCACAGGAAATGACGTAGCTCAGTCTAATGACTGAGCTACGTCATTTCCTGTGATGTCCCACTGGGCATTTCTTGAGGGACGGGATTCGTTCCCAGGGATTCGAATAAAGAACCAACTCTTTTTCTTTTCTATAGTGGTCTCGATAACGGGAACCAGTTCTCAAAAAGGGATTCGAGTCCATGGAATCGGTTCTTTTCTTATCGAACGGTTCTTTTCTTATCGAACAACCGGTTTCGAACATCATCCCTAATAACATTCCTAAAATCAGTTCTGAGCCTCTGAACTCAGACTTTCTGAAAAAAAGCTGCCACAAAGTCACACATTTTGGGCCGCAGCAATTACAAAAAAGCCCAGACTACACTAAATGGGCCCTAGTGTGTGAATGTGAGTGTGAATGTTGTCTGTCTATCTGTGTTGGCCCTGCGATGAGGTGGCGACTTGTCCTGGGTGTACACCGCCTTCCGCCCGAATGCAGCTGAGATAGGCTCCAGCACCCCCCACCACCCCGAAAGGGACAAGCGGTAGAAAATGGATGGATGGATGGATGGATGGATGGATATAACAACCAGAATGTCTTTTTTTTTTTGCTGTTATTCTATTACTTTTCATTCTATTATTTATTGTTTTTAATGTCTTTAATGCACTTTTGTTAACATAAGTTGTTTTATTGTGTTAAGGCTTAACTTGACTTTTGAACGGCTCTTTAAAAGGAATGGCTCTTTTTAAGAGAGCCATTAATCTCATCTCTACTCCAAATAGAAAATAATAACGGTTGTGTATTACAGTATATTAGGAATATTACAGTTCTATACATTATTCTAAATCAGCTAACTTTCTGACGGCCCACGGCACATTCTAAAAATATTATTTAAAAAAATATGTAAAAGTGGAATAAAATAGCAAACAGGTGAAATGAAACAAGAACAAGTTGCAATATTGACTCTAATAACACAAAACTGTCATGAAGGCTGTTTTTTTTTCTTTCAAACTGTTTTTGCTCAAAAAATAATAATGAATCAAAATCAATGTTGTTATGAATTACGCTCAATTACTTGGTTTTGTTTTGGTTGAAGTTTATCATACAGTTTACGTATTCTCATTTCTCTTTACAACATTTCTGAACATGTCACATTAAATATTTTGTGTGAAAATATTTTTGAGGGAAAATGTTGCATATTTAGAATTTTTGCCATATAAAAACAACATTTTCTTTGGCAAAAAGGGCATAAAACAAACATATTTTAAAATTTTAAAAAGAAAATTAAGAAAAAGTAAAAAAAACTTATAATTGATGGATGAATCTGAAATTGATCTACAAGTGTTAAAAGGAGAAAAAAACAATGTATGATTTCTTTTTAACACTTTTATGAGTGGAGCCATTTTGGATTCCTGATAACTTTAGGGGATTAATAAAAAAACATTAATTGTGATGAGATGGCGACTTGTCCAGGGTGTACCCCGCCTTCCGCCCAAGTGCAGCTGAGATAGGCACCAGCACCCCCGCGACTCCGAACGGGACAAGCGGTAGAAAATGGATGGATGGATGCTCAAAAAATAATAATGAATGTTTTTATGAATTATTGATCTATTCAAGACTCTAATTACTTCACATCAAATATTCCACTTTTACATTTTTAGGGGGGAAATAATAAATATTTTGTGTTTTTGCAACAAAAAAAACATAGTTTCTTTGAAAAAGGGCTAATGCATTAAAAAAAAAAAAAAGTTTCTTAATTTATATTGACAGATAGACGGGAAGTTGATCTAAAGATTTAAGTGTTGAACAATGAAAAATTAATAATAACATATGACCAAACTTGAGGAAAGGCCTAAAAGGTTAAAAAAAAAATTTAAAAAAAAAAAAGTATATTTCCACTAAAAAAATTAAAGCATGCGAGGGCCATTTTGATATTTTTCATTTTTAATATATATATATATATATATATATATATATATATATATATATATATAAAAATTGAAAAATGTATATATATATATATATGTCTTAATAAGGTTATCCAAAAAATAGTGCTCGATACCGTAGTAGAGCGCAATATATGTATGTGTGGGAAAAAAAAATCACAAGACTATTTCATCTCTACAGGCCTGTTTCATGAGGGGGGGGGTTCCCTCAATCATCAGGAGATTTTAATGGGAGCATTCACATACCATGGATTATATAGGGCACAGAGTGGGTGGGTACAGGCTGGTGTAGGGGCGTGGTGATTGGCTCATGTGTTCCCTAGGAGGTGTTTCCGTCTGTGGCGGCATGCTGTTACAATTTCGCTGCGCTTGTTGAGGGATGACAGGTCTGGACGGTAAATAATAAACAGTTTCTCTTTCAAGCATAGGTTGCATCTTTTATTACCACTATTGTAAGGTGTGCTGGATGCAAGAATTTGCCATGTTATTGAATATTCAACATTATTGTCTTTGAGGTCCCAAATGTGTTTGCTGAGTTCTGTGGTATTCCGCAGGTTTTGGTTCCTGAAAGAAGCCTTGTGATTGTTCCATCTGGTTTTGAACTCTCCCTCAGTTAATCCTACATATGTGTCGGATGTGTTAATGTCCTTGCGTGTTACCTTAGATTGGTAGACAACTGATGTTTGTAAGCACCCCCCGTTGAGAGGGCAATCAGGTTTCTTTCGACAGTTGCAACCTTTGTTGGTTTTGGAGTCGCTCTGTCCGGGGGCCGACGGCTCATTCGCAATTGTTTTGTTGTGGTTTGAGATGATTTGTCGTATATTGTTCATGCAGCTGTAGCTCAATTTAATGTTGTTCTTGTTGAATACTTTTCTTAGGGTGTTGTCTTTGGGAAAGTGTTTGTCAATCAGATTGAGGAATTTGTGTCCAATGTTAGTTGAGACGTTTTTGCTGTATGGGGGGTTGTACCAGATGATGTCGTTTCGTTTTCTGTTCTTTTTCGGTTGGTTTCCTGGCGTGGGTTCATAGGTGAGGGTGAAATTGTATCGTAGAGATGAAATAGTCTTGTGATTTTTTTTCCCACACATACATATATATATATATATATATATATATATAGAGAGAGAGAGAGAGAGATATTGTATTGGTTTTAAAAAGGAAAAATATCAAAATGGCCCTCGCATGCTTTAATTTTTTTAGTGTGCAGCCCTTAGTGAAAAAAGTTTAGAACCCCCCGTTTTACACTGTCCAATATTCCTCAAACTCCTGAACTTTTATTTTGAAATGCGTTCCAAAGTACAACCTGTACTCAATCCTTGTCCCCAACAATGGCGGACTTTGGGAAAGAGGTCACCAAGTCCTCCACGCGCACCTTTTAAAGTGCATCCAAATCCGCCGTGTTGCTTCCGACAAATCCCGCCGGCTAACTTAGCGGACGAGCTAACGGAGCGAGCGTGTTCTGCCGCCATACGTGTTAGTGGCGCGTGCTCACCTGAGCCTGCAGGCGGCTTTGCTGTCCTTCGCCTTCAAACGTTCAGCAAACTCTCTAATCAGGTTTTCGTAATCCGGTTACGCTTGACGCGGATTTACTCCTCCGGCTGACGTGTTTTGTGAGCGTGTGTGTGTGTGTGTGTGTGCGTGTGTGTGTGTGTGTGTGTGGGCGTGTGCACGAGTGCCATGCATGCTAAGCGTACAGGTTCCCCATATGGGAAGAAGGCGCGCACTCTTTCGCCAAAAGGCTGAAGCTACTCCAGCGCGGGTGCCGCGCGCTAACTTGATTATGCAAAAATGGGAATATTTTAGTACCTACATGACAGAAGTGACGTTTTATTCCGTCAAACGTTTTTGGTCGGCGCTGGCGTCCTATCAGTTTACTTGTTGCTAGGCAGAGTTCAGAGGGCTCGGTCACAGCTGCGCCAACAAATCAAGGAAAGGACAGGGAGAGTTGGCAGGAACAGGAAGTCACATCACAACCGCAGCACGTTTTAGTTGTGGATTATTCTTCGATTTAGAACTGCTCTACTTCATGAGTTGCTGTACAAAAGCGTTGGCCACCACAGCGCCATCTACTGGATGTGGCGGGGCGCTGCTACGAATGCAAAATAGCCTCCGAGTCAAATGACAAAGCCTTTTTATTTGGGGTGTCTCGATGTAACCTTTTTACTTCCGATTGGTCAACACTGATACTGATCCAATGCGATATCAGCAGGAATCAAACATACTTTTAATATTTTTGCAGTGTGGAACGTTAGAAAAGGTGGACAGAGAACAACAGAAGGAATGGAAAACACTAACCTATTTATTATTAAGCGTCTGGAATGGACTTATGCTGTCTTTAAGTGCAAGTTCAGTGGTAACGCGTGATGCGGACACGTTTGTTACGGGATACTTTCTAGTACGCTTCTGCCTTGGAGACTTTGTATGTGTAAGTAATACGCAACTATAATTATTTGATACTTGTTTATATTGACAAATGTGCTGTTTTATTGTTAGCTTGTGTGCTATTGTGTGCTTAGCTGCTGCGTAGCTGCCAGCTCCTAGTTGCTATAACCTAGCATGTGTATGTTAAAAGAATATTTTTCCACTTTTAAGCAGAATAAAACACCCTTCATTCCGCTCGAAGAGATACACACACACACACACACACACACGATGCTCACCCTGTTACTCTCACACACTTTTGTTACTATTATTATTTGTTATTATGTATACATTTTTATCGTTAATAAATTATTAACTCAGCCTGGAGGGAGAGTGGGGGAGAATGTGTGTGCGCTCGGCACGCGCGTCAAGTTAACTTTCAGTTTCGATAGCCGTCGAGACTCAGCAACGTAGGTGGACAAAAGCATGAGTGATGGGCGACCATTTTAGAGATTGCTCTGACCTTGAGTTAGCTGGGCTCTCTTTCGCGGTGCTGGTATTGCTGTTGTTTGTAGGATAAATAGTTCAACTTCAAATCCAACCCTTGATGCTGAGTGCCAAGCAGGGAGGTAATGGGTCCCATTTTTATAGTCTTTGGTATGACTCGGCTGGGGTTTGAACTCACAACCTACCGATATCAGGGCGGACACTCTAACCACTAGGCCACTGAGTAGTATTTTGACAAATGAGCTGTTTTACACCGCAATATTGTTCAATTAGTATTACATATGTCTAGCTTGTGTGCTATTTTGCAGAGGTGGGACCAAGTCATTGTTTTGCAAGTCACAAGTAAGTCCCTCAAGTCCGAGTCAAGTCCCGAGTCAAGACAGGCAAGCCCCGAGTCAAGTCCAAAGTCAAGACTGGAAAGTCTCAAGTCAAGTCCTAAGTCCTGCATTTTGAGTTTCGAGTCCTTTCAAGTCCTTTTAACCACAGACTAATATATTAACACAGATTGTGTATGCTTTTCAAACGCTGTATTTATTTATTAAAACAAGTGCATTTTAAATTGCAGGAAAGAAAATTGTGCTGACATTGCACTTTATAATAGCACTATTAACCAGTCATTTTAAACATTAACTCATTCCTTTACAGAACAAACACATTGAAAAATAAAGTGCAAATGTACTTATTTGTACAAAAGTGTTAACATTGAAAAAACATGACATATACGTGAACATAACAAAAAAGTTGTACTTTTTATATGTCAGGGCCCTATGCTGCATTGCATTTGCAAAAGACCAAATTAGCCAAGAGTCTGTCAGTCATTTGTGCACGATGGGGGCGTAGTATGATGCCACCATGGCTGAAAACTCGCTCCACTGGAGCACTGGAGGCAGGCACTGCCAAGACTCTCATGGCCACTCGGAACAGTGAAGGAAGAGTCTTCATGTTCAATGCCCAGAACAAAAGGGGGGAGAGAGTTGTTTTGGGTTGGTGCACTACTTGTAAGTGTATCTTGTGTTTTTTATGTTGATTTAATTAAAAAAAGAAAGAAAAAAAAAATTATTTCTTGTGCGGCCCGATACCAATCGATCCACGGACCAGTACCGGGCCGCGGCCCGGTGGTTGGGGACCACTGAGGTAAACAACCAACAGTATGTCAGAAAGCTAGCTAAAACGGTACACATATTCATAATATAGTATACATTTTAACTGACCTTTATTTTACTATTTTTGTCTTTTTTTATGTGGCTAAAATACGCGGTGCTGCTGACCGCCGTCTAACGTTACGTGTGATATATTGACTAACGTAACCCTGCTTAAAAAAAATCACTGAACAAAAAGTATGAATAAGGTAGTGAACTGCAACCGATTCCCGTGTTTGCAATAACGTTATAACGTTAGCAGTGAGTTTACAGCCTCACTGATTTAACTACACAGCAAATAAAAGTCACGTTACTTAGCCAATAAACGTTATCTTACATTCAAAACTTACCGTTCTTTGTGCAACTTCAAATGCCGGACGAAGTTGGAAGTTGTTGCCTCTCCATCAGTAATTTTCGAACCGCATGTGTTGCATACTGCAAACCGTTTTGTGTTGACCACCTCGTAATTTTTATACCCAAACAAAATTATTTTAGGTATCATTTTTTGTTCACTGGCGTGTGGTTTGGACATGTCTTCTTCGTTGGTTGTCCTGCAATTTGATTGGATGAATGCTGTGTGATGAAAACAAAGTAGATCTAATTTGATTGGCTGTTGTACTGAGACCACACCAGCTGACACACGCAACGCTGATAGACAAGTACACAATGAAAAATACGGAGCGCTCCCGAATAACTTTTTCATCTTTGGGTTTTGGGGAAAGTAGCAAGTCATGTCAAGTCATGTCAATTCAAAAGGCTCAAGTCCAAGTGAAGTCACAAGTCATTGATGTTAAAGTCTAAGTCGAGTTGCAAGTCTTTTTACATTTTGTCAAGTCGAGTCTAAAGTCATCAAATTCATGACTCGAGTCTGACTCGAGTCCAAGTCATGTGACTCGAGTCCACACCTCTGCTATTTTGTGCTTAGCTGTTGTGTAGCTGCTAGCTCCTTGTAGCCCACAGCCTAGCTTGTTTACCTTTTGTAAATGACTTCTGTGACATGGGAAGAAATGGTGTGCCTTTTGGAGGAGATTTAGATGTTAACTGGCTGTCCAGCTTTGCACAAGTAAACACGCTGCAGGACTGCTTGTATCGCACATGATATCACACACACAGGTAATACACAGGTAAACACACTGCGGCACCGCTTGTATCGCACATGATATCGCATCACATGTCAACACGCTTCAGGACTGCTTGTATTGCACATGATATCACACACAAGTAAACACACTGCGGGGCCGGTTGTATCACACATGATATCACACACATGTAAACCCGATGCGGTACCGCTTGTATCACACATGATATCACTCACACATGTAAACACACTGCGGGACCGCTTGTATCGGACATATCACACACAAGTAAAGACGCTGCAGGAACCGCTTGTATCACACATGATATCACACACAAGTAAAGACGCTGCAGGACCGCTTGTATCACACATGATATCACACACACACACACATGTAAAGACGCTGCGGGACCGCTTGTATCGGACATATCACACACAAGTAAAGACGCTGCAGGACTTCTTGTATCGCACACAACTAAACACACTGCAGGGTTGCTTGTATCACACATGATATCACACACACAAGTAAACACGCTGCAGGGTTGCTTGTATTGTACATGATATCACACTCAAGTAAGCACACTGCAGGGTTCATTGTATCGCACATGATATCACACACACACAAAAACGCTGCAGGACCGCTTGTATCGCACATGATATCACACACAAACACACTGCAGGACCGCTTGTATGGCAATCACGCTGCAGGATCGCTTGTATCGCACATGATATCACACACAAATAAACACACTGCAGGACCGCTTGTATGGCACATGATATCACACACAAGTAAACACGCTGCAGGACTGCTTGTATCGCACATGATATCACACACACAGGTAATACACAGGTAAACACACTGCGGCACCGCTTGTATCGCACATGATATCGCACACATGTCAACACGCTTCAGGACTGCTTGTATTGCACATGATATCACACACAAGTAAACACACTGCGGGGCCGGTTGTATCACACATGATATCACACACATGTAAACCCGATGCGGTACCGCTTGTATCACACATGATATCACTCACACATGTAAACACACTGCGGGACCGCTTGTATCGGACATATCACACACAAGTAAAGACGCTGCAGGACCGCTTGTATCACACATGATATCACACACAAGTAAAGACGCTGCAGGACCGCTTGTATCACACATGATATCACACACACACACACACATGTAAAGACGCTGCGGGACCGCTGGTATCGGACATATCACACACAAGTAAAGACGCTGCAGGACTTCTTGTATCGCACATGATATCACACACACACAACTAAACACACTGCACGGTTGCTTGTATCACACATGATATCACACACAAGTAAAAACGCTGCAGGGTTGCTTGTATTGTACATGATATCACACTCAAGTAAGCACACTGCAGGGTTCATTGTATCGCACATGATATCACACACACACAAAAACGCTGCAGGACCGCTTGTATCGCACATGATATCACACACAAACACACTGCAGGACCGCTTGTATGGCAATCACGCTGCAGGATCGCTTGTATCGCACATGATATCACACACAAATAAACACACTGCAGGACCGCTTGTATGGCACATGATATCACACACAAGTAAACACGCTGCAGGACTGCTTGTATCGCACATGATATCACACACACACAGGTAATACACAGGTAAACACACTGCGGCACCGCTTGTATCGCACATGATATCGCACACATGTCAACACGCTTCAGGACTGCTTGTATTGCACATGATATCACACACAAGTAAACACACTGCGGGGCCGGTTGTATCACACATGATATCACACACATGTAAACCCGATGCGGTACCGCTTGTATCACACATGATATCACTCACACATGTAAACACACTGCGGGACCGCTTGTATCGGACATATCACACACAAGTAAAGACGCTGCAGGACCGCTTGTATCACACATGATATCACACACACAAGTAAACACGCTGCAGGGTTGCTTGTATTGTACATGATATCACACTCAAGTAAGCACACTGCAGGGTTCATTGTATCGCACATGATATCACACACACACAAAAACGCTGCAGGACCGCTTGTATCGCACATGATATCACACACAGACACACTGCAGGACCGCTTGTATGGCAATCACGCTGCAGGATCGCTTGTATCGCACATGATATCACACACAAATAAACACACTGCAGGACCGCTTGTATGGCACATGATATCACACACAAGTAAACACATAAACGTTCTATCGACCCCATTTTCTATTGACATTGATCACATGTCTATCGCGATATATATTGTTATTGTTTTATCGCCCAGCCCTAAGTAAACACGCTGCTGGGTTGCTTGAATCACACATGATATCACACACAAGTAAACACGCTGAAGGACTACTTGTATCACAAGTACACATGTTGCAGGACCGCTTGTATTGCACATGATATCACACACACACACAAGCAAACACACTGTGCGGTTGCTTGTATCGCACATGATATCACACACACAACCATGCTGCAGGGTTGCTTTTATCACACATGATACCACACACAGGAAAACGCACAAGTAAACACGCTGAAGGACCGCTTGTATCGCACATGATATCACACATTTTACATGCAAGCCGATATCATCACACACTTTGTTTGTTTTGATATCATATATCAATATCTGATATCATCATTGGATCAGGACATGCCTGTTTCTCATTCGTCTGCAGGTCAAGACAAGACAAAGTGAAAGCTGATGTAAGGACAAGGAGTGTGTGTGTGTGTGTGTGTGTGTGTGTGTGTGTGTGTGTTGCTGCAATTGAAATGCCAATTCTCGCACTTGGTTGGAGTCTAAGTGATTTATGGCGTTGAGGTCGTTTGCGTCGTGTTTTCCGCTCGGGCGACCCTCATGCGGAGGTGAGCGTCGTCTGGGGGTCAAGGCGGCCATCTTTCATTCGGACGATGTACCCCCCCTCCTCCTCCTGTGGTCTAGTTGTAACCTTGGAGACATCCATCCCTCTTGTAGCCTCTCAACTCTCCATACTCCTCTTCATCCTCTACTGGACTTTCTCAATTATACCCCCCCCCCCCCCCCTCTTCCTCTTTGTTTGTCCAACAGAAGGACATTTGTGTCTTCCCGTGTGCGAGCGAGGGCGGGGGGGCGAGCACGTGTTGCCCATTGAGAGATGAGTTATCGATCAGACAGCAGCACGCTGAGACGAGCCGATGCCACTTGGACAGACAACGGGAGGATGAGCCGCCATGACACATCCTGCGTGCTGCGAGACCATTGGACGACACACACGCACGTTAAGCACACCTGTAGCACGGAACATATCATGAAGCTTGCATATTGTGGGTTGTTTTCTCCATTTTGAATAAGAGATACATAAAAGTAGTGTATTGTTAGCATTGATGGTGGACTTACACAGTGGTGTCCAAAGTGCGGCCTGGGGGGGCTATTTGCAGCCCGCAGAGATTTTTTTTTTTTTAAATACTATTAAAAAACAAATTAAAAATACATTAAAAAAAAGGTGTAATAAAAGAGTAAACAAGAAAAAGTTGTCATGCTGACTCTAATAACATAACGCTGCCATGCAGGCGTTTTTTTCCTTAAAACTCATTGCTCAAAAAATAATCATGAATAAAAATCAATGTTGTTATGAATTATTGACCTATTCAAGGCTACAATTATTTCATACAAATATTCCACTTTGAAATATTTTTTGGGCGAAAATATTTGCATATTTTGTAGGGGTGCAACGGTACACAAAAATTTTGGTTCGGTACGTACCTCGGTTTAGAGGTCACGGTTCGGTTCATTTTCGGTACAGTAAGAAAACAACAAAATATAAATGTTTTGGTTATTTATAGGGATGTCCGATAATGGCTTTTTGCCGATATCCGATATTCCGATATTGTCCAACTCTTTAATTACCGATACCGATATCAACCGATACCGATATCAACCGATATATGCAGTCATGGAATCAACACATTATTATGCCTAATTTGGACAACCAGGTATGGTGAAGATAAAGTATAAGATAAAAACAAGATAAATACATTAAAAACATTTTCTTGAATAAAAAAGAAAGTAAAACAATATAAAAACAGTTACATTGAAACTAGTAATTAATGAAAATTAGTAAAATTAACTTTTAAAGGTTAGTACTATTAGTGGACCAGCAGCACACACAATCATGTGTGCTTACGGACTGTATCCCTTGCAGACTGTATTGATATATATTGATATATAATGTAGGAACCAGAATATTAATAACAGAAAGAAACAACCCTTTTGTGTGAATCAGTGTAAATGGGGGAGGAAGGTTTTTTGGGTTGGTGCACTAGTTGTAAGTGTATCTTGTGTTTTTTATGTTGATTTAACAAAAAATAAATAAAAAAAACGATACCGATAAAAAAAAAACATCCATCCATCCATTTTCTACCGCTTATTCCCTTCGGGGTTGCGGGGGGGCGCTGGAGCCTATCTCAGCTACATTCGGGCGGAAGGCGGGGTACACCCTGACTCATTGCTCAAAAAATAATCATGAATAAAAATCAATGTTGTTATGAATTATTGACCTATTCAAGGCTACAATTATTTCATACAAATATTCCACTTTGAAATATTTTTGGGCGAAAATATTTGCATATTTTGTAGGGGTGCAACGGTACACAAAAATTTTGGTTCGGTACGTACCTCGGTTTAGAGGTCACGGTTCGGTTCATTTTCGGTACAGTAAGAAAACAACAAAATATAAATGTTTTGGTTATTTATAGGGATGTCCGATAATGGCTTTTTGCCGATATCCGATATTCCGATATTGTCCAACTCTTTAATTACCGATACCGATATCAACCGATATATGCAGTCATGGAATCAACACATTATTATGCCTAATTTGGACAACCAGGTATGGTGAAGATAAAGTACTTTTAAAAAAAAATTATAAAATAAAACAAGATAAATACATTAAAAACATTTTCTTGAATAAAAAAGAAAGTAAAACAATATAAAAACAGTTACATTGAAACTAGTAATTAATGAAAATTAGTAAAATTAACTTTTAAAGGTTAGTACTATTAGTGGACCAGCAGCACGCACAATCATGTGTGCTTACGGACTGTATCCCTTGCAGACTGTATTGATATATATTGATATGTAATGTAGGAACCAGAATATTAATAACAGAAAGAAACAACCCTTTTGTGTGAATCAGTGTAAATGGGGGAGGAAGGTTTTTTTTTGGGTTGGTGCACTAATTGTAAGTGTATCTTGTGTTTTTTATGTTGATTTAACAAAAAATAAATAAAAAAAACGATACCGATAAAAAAAAAACATCCATCCATCCATTTTCTACCGCTTATTCCCTTCGGGGTTGCGGGGGGCGCTGGAGCCTATCCCAGCTACAATCGGGCGGAAGGCGGGGTACACCCTGGACAAGTCGCCACCTAATCGCAGGGCCAACACAGATAGACAGACAACATTCACAGTCACATTCACACACTAGGGCCAATTTAGTGTTGCCAATCAACCTATCCCCAGGTGCATGTCTTTGGAGGTGGGAGGAAGCCGGAGTACCCGGAGGGAACCCACGCAGTCACGGGGAGAACATGCAAACTCCACACAGAAAGATCCCGAGGCCGGGATTGAACTCACGACGACTCAGGACCTTCGTATTGTGAGGCAGACACACTAACCCCTCTGCCACCTTTACATTATAACGCATTTATCGGCCGATATTATCAGACATCTCTAGTTATTTATTTACCAAATTTGTAAACAATGGCAAAACATACATATACACACAGGGTCCATTGCCAGGGTTAATGTGGTCAACATATATAAAATAAAAACTAAATAAGATAAGGTTCAGAATGGTTTCTTAACAAAACCTTTCTACATATAAAGTGCTTTTTTTGATTGATTGAGACTTTTATTAGTAGATTTCACAGTACAGTACATATTCCGTACAATTGACCACTAAATGGTAACACCCCAATAAGTTTTTCAACTTGTTTAAGTCGGAAACATTAAACTGCCTCTAGTTGTTGCTCAGATTAAATAAAATGACAAAACTGTTCTTCTACATATAAAAAGTGCAACATTAAACGGTTTCAAGTCAACTCAGCCTCAGATTAACTTTGATGAACTCCCAGCCTGGCTAACTTGGCAGTAAGGGGTGGGAGCTGTTTGCTCGTCTTTATCTTTGTTGAAGCGATGTTCACTTGGGGGTGGTGCCGCTTCAAATTGGTTAGCATGTTTGACGTGTTGGCAGAAGCATGCCTTACCGCTGCTGAACAATGTCGGCAAACCTCCGTCCTGTTCCCGCTCTGCGTATAACCAATCAGATGTTCTGTGGGTGGGACAATGCTGGGTGCTGCAGAGACGTGCTGACAGAGGCAGAGGCAGAACTAAGCGGAGCAGCTTGTTAAGACTTTAGTTTAGGCGTTGGCTCTTTGTTGTTAAGGCGGCCGCCTTAACAACAAAGCGCTGCGGGAAACCCAGACACAAACATGCACATATTTAAAACGGGGGTAGATCTTGCTTTGTACTGGGTGTACTGGAGAGGAGGCTACGCCGGATAGTCGAACCTCGGATTCAGGAGGAACAGTGTGGTTTTCGTCCTGGTCGTGGAACTGTGGACCAGCTCTATACTCTCGGCAGGGTCCTTGAGGGTGCATGGGAGTTTGCCCAACCAGTCTACATGTGCTTTGTGGACCGTGTCCCTCGGGAAGTCCTGTGGGGAGTGCTCAGAGAGTATGGGGTTTCGGACTGTCTGATTGTGGCAGTCCGCTCCCTGTATGATCAGTGTCAGAGCTTGGTTCGCATTGCCGGCAGTAAGTCGGACACGTTTCCGGTGAGGGTTGGACTCCGCCAAGGCTGCCCTTTGTCACCGATTCTGTTCATACCTTTTATGGACAGAATTTCTAGGCGCAGTCAAGGCGTTGAGGGGATCCGGTTTGGTGGCTGCAGGATTAGGTCTCTGCTTTTTGCAGATGATTTGGTCCTGATGGCTTCATCTGGCCAGGATCTTCAGCTCTCACTGGATCGGTTCGCAGCTGAGTGTGAAGCGACTGGGATGAGAATCAGCACCTCCAAGTCCGAGTCCATGGTTCTCGCCCGGAAAAGGGTGGAGTGCCATCTCCGGGTTGGGGAGGAGATCTTGCCCCAAGTGGAGGAGTTCAAGTACCTCGGAGTCTTGTTCACGAGTGAGGGAAGAGTGGATCGTGAGATCGACAGGCGGATCGGTGCGGCGTCTTCAGTAATGCGGACGCTGTATCGATCCGTTGTGGTGAAGAAGGAGCTGAGCCGGAAGGCAAAGCTCTCAATTTACCGGTCGATCTACGTTCCCATCCTCACCTATGGTCATGAGCTTTGGGTTATGACCGAAAGGACAAGATCACGGGTACAAGCGGCCGAAATGAGTTTCCTCCGCCGGGTGGCGGGGCTCTCCCTTAGAGATAGGGTGAGAAGCTCTGCCATCCGGGGGGAGCTCAAAGTAAAGCCGCTGCTCCTCCGCATCGAGAGGAGCCAGATGAGGTGGTTCGGGCATCTGGTCAGGATGCCACCCGAGCGCCTCCCTAAGGAGGTGTTTAGGGCATGTCCGACCGGTAGGAGGCCACGAGGAAGACCCAGGACACGTTGGGAAGACTATGTCTCCCGGCTGGCCTGGGAACGCCTCGGGATCCCCCGGGAGGAGCTGGACGAAGTGGCTGGGGAGAGGGAAGTCTGGGCTTCCCTGCTTAGGCTGCTGCCCCCGCGACCCGACCTCGGATAAGCGGAAGAAGATGGATGGATGGATGGATCTTGCTTTGGTTTTTGGCTAAGACACAAAAAGGTTGGGTACGTATGTCATAATATCATACTTGCCAACTCTCCCGATTTTCCCGGGAGACTCCCGAAAATCTCCCGGGGCAACCATTCTCCCGAATTTCTCCCGATTTCCACCCGGACAACAATATGGGGGGCGTGCCTTAAATACACTGTCTTCAGCGTCCTCTACAACCTGTCATCATGTTCGCTTTTCCTTCATTCAAACAGCGTGCCGACCCAGTCACATAATATATGCGGTTTTTACACACACGAGTGACTGCAAGGCATACTTGGTCAACAGCTATACAGGTCACACAGAGGGTGGCCGTATAAACAACTTTAACACTGTTACAAATATGCGCCACACTGTGAACCCACACCAAACAAGAATGACAAACACATTTCGGGAGAACATCCGCACCAGAACACAACATAAGCACAACAGAACAAATACCCAGAATCCCTTCCAGCACTAACTCTTCCGGGACGCTACACTTCAATCCCCCATCTCTTGAATTCGGAGGTCTCAAGGTTGGCAAGTATGCATAATATGCAATATTTTCCCCAAAACATATTTCAAAGTATAATATTTGACGTGAAGTAATTTGAAAGAGGCAATAATTCATAACAACATTGATTTTGATTCATTATAATGTTTTAAACAATGAGTTTTAAAGAAAAAACAAGGCAACTTTTCGCTCTTATATTCCACTTTTTATGTGTTCTTTAAATAATAATATTAAAATGTGCTGTTAAAAAATTTGCCGCGGGCCACACTTTGGACACCCCTGATGAAATAAAGCATATTTATTTTAATGATAGCCAAGTTTCACATCAATAGCCTTAAATGCTCTTTTAAGAAGTGTAGCAAAGTCTGTTTGGTTTTCATTGAAGCTGTGGTAGGGGGTTAAAAGGGGCGTGTCAGACACCTGATTAGGTACAGAGTTCATGGAGATGCTGTGCTAAAAATGTCGTCTTTGGGCAAAACGCCACAAAGCGAGGAAGTAATCTATTACCAGGATACCGCCAGGGACGCCATTTCATGCCCGACTAGCCGTGAAGAGACGTCTTTCCTTTCCTGAGAGCAGACATATGTTCTGTCATCATCGCTACACCCGCCAGCGTGAGCAATCACCCCCCCCCCCCCCCCCCCCCCACTCGCCAGGCGTTTCCCCGGGCGCCAGTCCGGGCCTGGAAAGTCGGCCATTTTTGTTTCTCTTGGCAGGATGAGGCGTGACGCGGAGCAAACAAAACAAGCGATGGCGACGACGATGATGCAATCAAGACGCGTTGCGGGCGAGCGACGTGCGAACTCGCCTCGCCCAACGCGTCGCCATGGTTACGGTAGCCCGTGTCGCTGAGCTAAACGCCTGCCGACGTGCACGTGTAAAATGTTCAAAGTACTCTGTGGAGCATCGCTGGTCGCCGTGGTTACCAAAGAAGCTGCGATGACACAAGTGGGCCTCCCTCGTTCAAATGGACACACAGGCGGGGGCGGGGCTTCGACACGGACGCTGTTTTTTTTTTTTGACACGCCGATGACACCCCGTAATGACTCACCGGGTTGACAAATGCACGTCCATGTCGGTATTCGCCAAGGGTCGGGGGTTGCCATGGAGACCGATGCATTCTGCTAAATGAGCCAATAACGGCGCAAATTTGGACGCCACGGGGAGGATTGGCGTTAACGAGGAGTAAATGTGTGTGTGTGTGTGAGTGGTGAAGTAGAATTAGTATTGTTCGCGTCCTCCCCTCACTCTTTGCTGGCTGCAGCGTTGCCGGGGCGACCGAGAAACGCGCGAATACCTCCGTCCTTCAGAGAGACGAGAGGATGCGGACACAAACAAACGTCAGCGGCCTGCTAGCGCTTCTGGGAAGTGGCGTTAGCGGGAACGCGTGCACACGCACACACACACACACAAACGCACACACACACAATAATCAAACATCCAGGCTCCTAGTTACCTGCCTCGTTACTATGGCGACCATCAAATCGTCTCTGTGCCTCTTCCATTACGTTCCTTTGCTTGTTTAATTACCGACCCCGCCCCCCCTCCCCCATTCCCCCCCCCCTCACCTTCCAGCTAACCTGCTGCAGCAAACATCCTCTCAAAGTCCCGTTATTGGCAGGCGGCATTTCCATGGAAACATGCGGAAACCATGGCAACAGTTTGAATGAAGCGCAACACGCGTCCCCTCGCTGCAACGCCCCTCCCCCCCTTCACGTGACACTAATCAACTTGCACCTAGCTAGACCCCCCCACCCATAGCTGCACACACGTGCGTGGTCTGCAGCAGTTTACCTTCAGCTTGTAGAGATGTCACCCTCGCCAGAACAGAATCGGGTCTTTTGAACGGCTCTTTGAAGCCAACGAAGAGAACCGATTCCCAGTGTTAAACTGTTCGTTTGGGAGCTGTTTTTTTTTATCCACCTGAGTTAAAATGAGTCAAAGGAAACTTAACAGCCTTTGGATTCCCTTTATTTATTTATTTTTTTTAAATGTTTTTATTATACATACAAACATTTTGGAGAGAAAAAATACAATAAATACATATATATGTACTAAAAATGTTTTATAATTTTAAAATGTGTATCTTTTTTTTTTTTAATATGGATTAACTTTTGGGGTTCATGATTCTAACTAATTATTCAAACTTTTTCCACTGAGGGCCGCCCACTGAAAAATGAAAGCATGTTGCATTTTGGTATTTTTCATTTTCAAAACCAATATATAAATTATTTTTTTTAACCTTTAAGACTCCCCTCAAGTTTGGTCCCGGGGACCCAGAATGGTCTCAGTCATAAAAATGTTGACAATTAGTCATATATTGTATTTTTTAATTTTTTTTCTTTCAGTTGTTTAGCGCCTACATCTGTAGATCAACTTCAGGTTTATCTGTCGATATAAAGTAAAAAAAAAAAAAAAGTTTTATGCAAACCAAACCATCACTGATGGTGGAAACTTTACACTAGACTTCAGGCAACGTGGATCCTGTGCCTCTCCTGTCTTCCTCCAGACTCTGGGACCTCGATTTCCAAAGGAAATGCAAAATTTGCATGGTTGGGTGATGGTTTGGGGTGCCATGTCATCTGCTGGTGTCGGTCCACTCTGTTTCCTGAGATCCAGGGTCAACGCAGCCGTCTACCAGCAAGTTTTAGAGCACTTCATGCTTCCTGCTGCTGACCTGCTCTATGGAGATGGAGATTTCAAGTTCCAACAGGACTTGGCGCCTGCACACAGCGCAAAATCTACCCGTGCCTGGTTTACAAACCATGGTATTTCTGTTCTAAATTGGCCCGCCAACTCCCCTGACCTTAGCCCCATAGAAAATCTGTGGGGTATTGTGAAAAGGAAGATGCAGAATGCCAGACCCAAAAACGCAGAAGAGTTGAAGGCCACTATCAGAGCAACCTGGGCTCTCATAACACCTGAGCAGTGCCAGAAACTCATCGACTCCATGCCACGCCGCATTAACGCAGTAATTGAGGCAAAAGGAGCTCCAACCAAGTATTGAGTATTGTACATGCTCATATTTTTCATTTTCATACTTTTCAGTTGGCCAACATTTCTAAAAATCCCTTTTTTGTATTAGCCTTAAGTAATATTCTAATTTTGTGACACAAGGAATTTTGGATTTTCATTTGTTGCCACTTCAAATCATCAAAATTAAATGAAATAAACATTTGAATGCATCAGTCTGTGTGCAATGAATAAATATAATGTACAAGTTACACCTTTTGAATGCAATTACTGAAATAAATCAAGTTTTTCAAAATATTCTAATTTACTGGCTTTTACCTGTAGATGGTTGATTTAATGCAATGACAGTATTAAAAAAAAAACTGCTCCCAAAATTATTGTGGACTCAAAGAAGTCATACTTCTTTTTCTTTTTTTTTTACTTTCAGCACTTAAGTCTTAAGATTAACTTAAGATCTTGCCATCGATTATACATTTTTAATATTTCTTTTAACGTTTGTTTTATGCCCTTTTTGTGAAAGAATACATTGGGTTTTTTTATATGACAAACACAAAATATGCAATAGAAGTAAATTAATTTTGATTAGGTTTTTAACTAATATGTTTTAGAATATACCTCGGGCCGTTGAAAAAAATCAAATCATTTTTGGACTCAAAGAAGTCATACTTTTTTCTTTTTTTTTTTACTTTCAACACTTAAGCCTTAAAATCAACTTAAGATATTTCCATCAATTATAAATTTTTATTTCTTTTAAGGTTTTTTTCATTTATTATTTATTTGTTTTATGCCCTTTTTGTCAAAGAATACTTTGGGGTTTTTAAATAACACACAAAATATACAATATTTTCCCCAAAAAACATTTCAGAATGGCATATTTGATGTGAAGTAAATACATTTTGTTAAGGTTTAAAAAAAATGTGTTTTAGAACATGCCTCGGGCCGTTAAAAAAAATAATCTTTGGACACCCCTACTCTAAAGCAGACCTGGGCAAAATACGGCCACATGCGGCCCATTAAGATTTTCAATCGGGCCCGCCGGACATTCTACATATTTTTTTTAGACCTTGAACATCAAAACTGTTTTTAAATGACCGCAAGTCTTGATCTATAGAAGGTATTTCAATGGTCAAAATCTGCACTTTTGAGTGTTTTTCGAGTTATTACAGTAATCTACGTCACAGCAGCTCAGACTAGGAACAAAGCAGAGTGGGTGGGGTTTGTTTTCAGAACAGCCAGCCCCAAACATGTGTCAGAAACAGATGCAGAAGCAAATTTTTGCAACAAATGTCTGCATAAAAGTGATAATATATCATATTGTAGGTGTTTATTACCCTTTGCATTCATGTTTTGCTGTTTGTTACATTTTTGTTGTGTTTTGCTTGATTGTAAAAGATGTCTATCGCTAGTCTGATGTTTATATGTTGTTAATATTTTGTGTTTTATTGTTCATAGTTAATATTGTAAATCACACTTTCTTTATTTTCATGTACATTTTGGATGTTCCATTCAGTAAAAAACTGTAACATTCCGTTCCGTCTTTTGTGGTGGTCTGTCATACCTTTTTTAGAATTCTATCGGACATTGTGACTTTAGGTATTAGTGTTCCTGAAAAAACAGGACCCAAACACACATACTGCAGCAGATTTTTACAGCTAAATGTGTATAAGTGTGGCCCCCCAGATACATTTTTTCTCTCAATGTGGCCCCCGAGTCAAAATATTTGCCCAGCTCTGCTCTAAAGAGTACTAGTTCAAGCATACAAACACAAGGTGTTTTCTATTATTTCTTAATTTTTATTCCAGTTATATTTATACTTTTTAATGTCCATTAATGCCTTTCAGTTGTACTTATTATTTGTGTGTATTGTTAAAATGCTACAAAGTTTTTAAGTGAGGGAAATTTCAAAACTAGTGATGTCACCTCATGGAATGTTTACAAAAAATGACAAAAATAAAATGAGAGCCAATATTTCAGAATAATGACTATAATATAGTAATATTTGTGTAAATAAAATATTCTGATCTACATCATGTAGTAGTATCGCAGTATAACTGATACTTGATAAAACAAAACATGTACAAATAAATATACAGTTGTGGTCAAAAGTTTACATACACTTGTAAAGAACATAATGTCATGGCTGTCTTAAGTTTCCAATCATTTCTACAACACTTATTTTTTGTGATAGAGTGATTGGAGCACATACTTGTTGGTCACAAAAAACATTCATGAAGTTTGGTTCTTTTATGAATTTATTATGGGTCTACTGAAAATGTGACCAAATCACATGGACAAAGATAAGACCTCCTGGGGGAAAGTTCTGTGGTCAGATGAAACAAAAATTTAGCCGTTTGGCCACAATACCCAGCAATATGTTTGGAGGAGAAAAGGTGGGGCCTTTAATCCCAGGAACACCATGCCTAGCGTCAAGCATGGTGGTGGTAGTATTATGCTCTGGGCCTGTTTTGCTGCCAATGGAACTGGTGCTTTACAGAGAGTAAATGGGACAAAGAAAAAGGAGGATTACCTCCAAATTCTTCAGGACAACCTAAAATCATCAGCCCGGAGGTTGGGTCTTGGGCGCAGTTGGGTGTTCCAACAGGACAATGACCCCAAACACATGTCAAAAGTGGCAAAGGAATGGCTAAATCGGGCCAGAATGAAGGTTTTAGAATGGCCTTCCCAAAGTCCTGACTTTAAACGTGTGGACAATGCTGAAGAAACAAGTCCATGTCAGAAAACCAACACATTTAGCTGAACTGCACCAATTTTGTCAAGAGGAGTGGTCAAAAATTCAACCAGAAGCTTGCCAGAAGCTTTTAGACCAGTTGATCTGCCGTTTCTTTTCTTTTCTCCTCTGCTCCCCCCTATCCCTTGTGGAGGGGAAGACACACAGATCCGGTGGCCATGGATGGGGTGCTGGCTGTCCGGGGTCGGGACCCGGGGTGGACCGCTCGCCTGTATATTGGTTGGGAACATCTCTGCGCTGCTGACCCGTCTCCGCTCGGGATGGTTTCCTGCTGACCCCACTGTGGACTGGACTCTTACGGTTATGCTGGATCCACTATGGACTGGACTCTCACAATATTATGTTAGACCCACTCGACATCCATTGCATTCGGTCTCCCTAGAGGGGGGGGGGGGGTTACCCACATATGCGGTCCTCTCCAAGGTTTCTCATAGTCATTCACATCGACGTCCCACTGGGGTGAGTTTTTCCTTGCCCTTATGTGGGCTATACCGAGGATGTCGTTGTGGCTTGTGCAGCCCTTTGAGACACTTGTGATTTAGGGCTATATAAATAAACATTGATTTATTGATTGATTGATTAACATTGCTGTATGTATACTTTTGACCCAGCAGATTTGCTCACATTTTCAGTAGACCCAAAATAAATTCATAAAAGAACCAAACTTCATGAATGTTTTTGTGACCAACAAGTATGTGCTCCAATCACTCTATCACAAAAAAATAAGAGTTGTAGAAATTATTGGAAACTCAAGACAGCCATGACATTATGTTCTTTACAAGTGCATGTCAACTTTTGACCACAACTTTATATAACAGTGAGCCAGTCTTTTGAACGGCTCTTTGAAATGAAGATCCGGCCCCCTTCAAAGAGCCATCTCTATCAGGTCCTCAAACCGCCCGACCACGCCCACTTTCCCGCGTTCCTGTTGCTTCTGGTTGCCTCACCAAGTCTTTTGTCGGCCGCTTACATCTCCTTCCCTCGCGTGGGGAGCGGAGAGCGCATGAAAAATGCACGACTTGACAACGGCGTGGATCCACCGTCTGATACGGCGATGAATATTTAACGGCGCGCACAAAGAGGCGACGTCCCGCATGTCGGATGTTTACGACAACACAAATCTACAAGACGTCCCGGAGATGACTTGAAAGTGTCTTCTTCCGCGGGACTCTCACTGCCGCTGACTGGGGAGTCGAGTCGCGTTTCTACGCTAAATCCGCCTCGCCAAGAAATAGAACCTTGCGCCGCAACATGTGATTGGCCAACTTTTATTGTCCTACTTCCTGTTTTGGACTCACTCACAGGAAGTCAGTGAACCCTCACAAAACAGTGTATCGAGCTAATTAAAGCTACAAAAAGTAGTTTTGTGACATTTTCACGTATATCTTCGCTTAAATTTCGACATTCTACGTCATATGAGTACATTTTCGAAACAGGGATATTAATAAATGGTACATTTGATCGTGTATAGTGTAAATTGTACTCACGTTCCGTCGGCGCACGTTCTGAGCAGGCCTCGCTTTCGCATTCGTTGGATTCAGACGCATGCGCAGAAACAGGGGGCGCATTAATTCCTAAGGGAAGCACTTTTTTTTTCTTTCTTTTTTTTTTTTTTTTTTTTTTTTTTTTTTGTCCTGTCCAGCTTCTCAGGCAAATCATATAGTTGATGTAGATGCCCATGTCGGCTGTTCAGATTTACTTTACAAAAGAGAAGTGTAGGATACTTCTCTTGTTGCCTTATTTGTATTTGACTTTATTAAATGTATTTATATTATCATTTAGTGCAGCCGGGCCGGAGCAGGAGGGGATAGAAAGAGGAAAAAAAAAAGAAGACAGAGGGGGGAAATTGTGGGGACAAGAGGGGGATTAGACAGAGAGACAAAAACAACAACAGCAAACAACAACAACAACAACAACAATAGAGCAACATCAGCAAATATGACATGTACAAATATGATGGTAAAAGTAATAGCAAATAAGCAGTTAGCGAAAAATAAAAAATAATACAGAAATGACAATGAGCATTATTACACTACAAATGGATCAGTACAAATACCAATAGAAATAGCGCTATTGATAATGAACAATACCAATAATTTACCTTTATTATCAACAATACAGTTGTTTAAATGCAACAATACATATACGTAATGATAACTTGAGATACGAAAGAATGCAGAAAAATGGAGGGGGAGAAAGAGAAGCAACCTACATTAACCTTGTAGATTGTTATAGTCACAATAGGTTAAGCTTTGTCAGTGTGCCATGTGTTACACCCAGTTTACCCTAGGGCAACAACGTTAATATATGTTTGATGAAACGTGATTATGTGCATGAGTGTAAGTATGCATATGTACTTGTATATGTACAGAATGTGTATATGTGTTTGTACAGTGAATGTATATGTACAGTATGTGTATGTGTATGTTTGTATATTGAATGTGCGTGTGGATGTACGAACATTAGGTAGGTAAATATGTACTGTAAGGGAAGCACTTTCGTACGCATGCGCATCTACAGAGGGAGCAGGTGTTCTCGAAACCCGTACCAATTTTCAGTACTTTTGTGCATGTTTGCATGTTAATAAATGTTAAATACAATTGGAAAAAAATGAATTACATTAAATAAAATAAATGAATTAATTACATTTAAAAAATTAGTAAAACATTAAAAAAAAAAAAATTACATTAAAAAATTAGAACAATTAAAACATTAATTACAAATTAATAATAACACTCCTCAGCCTTCCCGGTAAGGTCTATTCAGGTGTACTGGAGAGGAGGCTACGCCGGATAGTCGAACCTCGGATTCAGGAGGAACAGTGTGGTTTTCGTCCTGGTCGTGGAACTGTGGACCAGCTCTATACTCTCGGCAGGGTCCTTGAGGGTGCATGGGAGTTTGCCCAACCAGTCTACATGTGCTTTGTGGACTTGGAGAAGGCATTCGACCGTGTCCCTCGGGAAGTCCTGTGGGGAGTGCTCAGAGAGTATGGGGTTTCGGACTGTCTGATTGTGGCGGTCCGCTCCCTCTATGATCAGTGTCAGAGCTTGGTTCGCATTGCCGGCAGTAAGTCGGACACGTTTCTGGTGAGGGTTGGACTCCGCCAAGGCTGCCCTTTGTCACCGATTCTGTTCATAACTTTTATGGACAGAATTTCTAGGCGCAGTCAAGGCGTTGAGGGGATCCGGTTTGGTGGCTGCAGGATTAGGTCTCTGCTTTTTGCAGATGATTTGGTCCTGATGGCTTCATCTGGCCAGGATCTTCAGCTCTCACTGGATCGGTTCGCAGCTGAGTGTGAAGCGACTGGGATGAGAATCAGCACCTCCAAGTCCGAGTCCATGGTTCTCGCCCGGAAAAGGGTGGAGTGCCATCTCCGGGTTGGGGAGGAGATCTTGCCCCAAGTGGAGGAGTTCAAGTACCTCGGAGTCTTGTTCACGAGTGAGGGAAGAGTGGATCGTGAGATCGACAGGCGGATCGGTGCGGCGTCTTCAGTAATGCGGACGCTGTATCGATCCGTTGTGGTGAAGAAGGAGCTGAGCCGGAAAGCAAAGCTCTCAATTTACCGGTCGATCTACGTTCCCATCCTCACCTATGGTCATGAGCTTTGGGTTATGACCGAAAGGACAAGATCACGGGTACAAGCGGCCGAAATGAGTTTCCTCCGCCGGGTGGCGGGGCTCTCCCTTAGAGATAGGGTGAGAAGCTCTGTCATCCGGGGGGAGCTCAAAGTAAAGCCGCTGCTCCTCCGCATCGAGAGGAGCCAGATGAGGTGGTTCGGGCATCTGGTCAGGATGCCACCCGAGCGCCTCCCTAAGGAGGTGTTTAGGGCATGTCCGACCGGTAGGAGGCCACGAGGAAGACCCAGGACACGTTGGGAAGACTATGTCTCCCGGCTGGCCTGGGAACGCCTCGGGATCCCCCGGGAGGAGCTGGACGAAGTGGCTGGGGAGAGGGAAGTCTGGGCTTCCCTGCTTAGGCTGCTGCCCCCGCGACCCGACCTCGGATAAGCGGAAGAAGATGGATGGATGGATGGATGGATGGAATAATAACATCTAATTGTTCATGTTTAATAAATGTTCATTTGTTTTATAATAGACTTGGACTTAGACTTCCTTTTTATTAGTGGGAGAGTGGCCGTGCGCAACCCGAGGGTCCCTGGTTCAATCCCCACCTAGTACCAACCTCGTCATGTCCGTTGTGTCCTGAGCAAGACACTTCACCCTTGCTCCTGATGGGTGCTGGTTAGCGCCTTGCATGGCAGCTCCCTCCATCAGTGTGTGAATGTGTGTGTGAATGGGTAAATGTGGAAGTAGTGTCAAAAGCGCTATACAAGTACAACCCATTTATCATTTATTGTCATTCCAATTTGAACTTTACAGTACAGATAAGAACACAATTGTGTTGCATTAGCTCATGGTAGTGCAGGATATAAAAAAAAGCTATAAGGTGCAGATATAAATAAATAGATTACTGTACAGATAAATATATTGCACTTTTGCATATGCATCCACGTTTATGGATGTATGTTATATTGTCTTTATATTCCAGCGAGTTAATCAATTTTTGGGGCGAATTGAGAGGATTATTATGATGCGTTCAAGAGTCTTACGGCCTGAGGGAAGAAGCTGTTACAGAACCTGGAGGTTCTGCTACGGAGGCTGCGGAACCTCTTTCTAGAGTCCAGCAGTGAAAACAGAGGGAAGTCTGGGCTTCTTTGCTTAGGCTGCTGCCCTCGCGACCCGACCTTGGATAAGCTAAAGAAGATGGATAGATAGATGAATAGATTGATAGATAGATAGATAGATAGATAGATAGATAGATAGATAGATAGATAGATAGATAGATAGATAGATAGATAGATAGATAGATAGATAGATAGATAGATAGATAGTACTTTATTGATTCCTTCAGGATTGATGGAATGAAATCCCATTTTTTGAATATAATATTTAATACTGAGCTGACAATAGTAAATGTGTTGTTCGGCTGTTCTGAGTATCATTTGCAAGTGTACAGTCATTTCGGTATGTCTAAGTCAGGGGTGTCAAACTCATTTTAGATCGGGGGCCACGTGGAGAAAAATCTACTCCCAAGTGGACCGGACTGGTAAAATCACAGCACGACAACTTAACAATAAAGACAACTTTAGATTGTTTTCTTTGTTTAAAAATTAATGTGGTTGTTTTGTTTACACTTACATGTTGCGGTTAATAGTATTCAATCTTTATTTGTCGTTATTTATACTTTCTGAATAAATTATGTGATAATGTTCATCAGTCAACTCATTGGTGTTACTTTTCAATATATCAAGATAAAAAGATAATATCAAAATCAAATTACAGGATGTTTTTTGTGTGGTTTGCTCATTTTCCTCGACTGGTGCACTAACATCATGTGGTTTATTTTTTTTTACATATGTGGCATCATCTACAAAGATACAAAGAATTGCTATTGCGACATCTAGTGGACACATTTAGAACAGCAGCTTCTTTCATTCAAAAATGTCGGCTTATTTTCATACTTAGCAAACTCATCCCGCGGGCCGGATAAAACCTGTTCCCAGGCCTGATCCGGCCCCCGGGCCATACATTTGACACCCCTGGTCTAAGGTGTGTCGCCGTAGTCAGAAAGTAGTCTTTGCCATTAAGTTGAATGTGCCAGTCTTTTGTTGAGTCCTACAAAGTGTTAATACTGTAAGTCGTTGTACTTGCTACACACCAGCTGTTTGATTGTAACCTGCATCTTTGTTGTCATTTTCATTGACACATCTGGAGGTGTTGAAATTGCCAGGTAAAATTGCTAATTAATAACATTTAAAAATCAGCATCGAGCTACTGCATTTTGAAAATTGGACCCTGATTTTTGTGCGCTTTTCTATCACAAAAAAATGCTTGCTTTGTTTGGCTCAGTCCGCTATGAGTGCTGCTCGAGTGCTGAGTCTGCAAGCGGACGTGCAATGACGATATCCAAAATTTACGTGAATCCTTACCCAGTTGTATCGACGGGATTCGGGCAGTGCCTATAAAAGTACCGAAGTCGGTACCCAACCCCTATGATGGCCGCTCACTGAGTCTATTCAGTGGAAGACAGAGAATTACACAACATGCATAAAGGGGGCTAATTATATATTTTTTCTACATTTTAAAACACTTCCTTGTGGTCCTCATAACATGTGATGGCGGTTCTTTGGTCCAAAATTTTGCATCGATTTTCCTTCAAAGCCTCTTTCGGACTCTTTTAGTACGCACAGAAAACTATTGTGGATGAAGGGCAACATTTCTATAGTAAAGTGGAATATGCCAAACTAAAAATGCTTACCAAAATGCTAACGTTGGCTTGCAAACATTAGCAGGCTAGCATGCTAACTGTTACGTACCAAGTTACCTGACTCTGAGGCTTACGGCAGGAAAAATTGGCAAAAAAAAAGTTGACATGGTAATGTTCGCATGCTAATATGTGTGAAGTACCGAGTTGTATGACTCTCAGGTGTATGGCTGAAAAATTGTATAAAAACAAGTTATAATGCCAATTTTAGCATGTTAGCAGTTAGCATGTGTCAAGCACCAAGTTATAAAACTCTGTAGTGTTCGGCTTGGCAAATTGGCACAAAAAAAAGGTACAATGCTAACGATAGCATACTAGCATGTTAATATTAGCATTTTAACATGTGTCAATTGTTTTGTTTTGTCTTTTGTTTATGCATGGTGCAATCATATGTGCGCATTATGAATCATTTATAATGTTTTGTTCACTTTTTGTTCACTCATTGATGGTTTTTCGTTGCATTTGACTTTTGTGGCTGTATGTAGAAATACCTCCTTTGTGTTTTTTAATGCTTCCCTTTTGCTTTTATGTGTTTTTCGCTTTGTTCTTTGTGGACTCTTTGAGCATGCACTGCTACCACATGGTTTTGTTGTGCGCCTGAAAGAGTGGCAGCAGATCACAGTCGCTCCTGAATCATTGTACTGTGTGCAAGTTGCTTCCCTTCGGAATTAATAAAGTCTGTCCAAGTCTAAGTCAGATATGATTCTGAGCTGTTCGACTGCAAAATTAGCTTAAAAAAAGTTAGCATGCTAACATCAACATGTTAACAGTTAGCATGTGTCAAGTATCGAGTTGTATAATTCTGAGACGTACGGCTGCAAAATTATCCAAAAAGGTTAGCATCTGTCAAGAAACAAGTTATATGACTCTTAGGCATAAAGCTGCAAAATTAGCTAAAATATGTTAGCATGTTAATGTTAACATGCCAGCATGCTCACGTTAACATATTAACTTTTAGCGTGTGTTTATTAACAGGTTATATGACTCTGAAGTGTATGGCTGCAAAATGAGCTTAAAAAGTTAGCATTTGTCAATTAACAAGTTATATGACTCTTAGGCATAAAGCTGCAAAATTAGCTAAAATATGTTAGCATGCTAATGTTAACATGACAGCATTCTAACGTTAACATATTAACAGTTAGCGTGTCAAGTACCAAGTTGTATGACTATGAGACGTACAGCTGCAAAATTATCCGAAAAGAGTAGCATCTGTCAAGGAGCAAGTCATATGACTCTTAGGCATAAAGCTGCAAAATCAGCTAAAATATGTTAGCATGCTAATGTTAACATGCCAGCATGCTCACGTTAACATATTAACTTTTAGCGTGTGTTTATTAACAGGTTATATGACTCTGAAGTGTATGGCTGCCAAATGAGCTAAAAAAGTTAGCATTTGTCAATCAACAACTTATTTGACTCTGAGGCGTACAGCTGAAAAATTATCTAAAAAAATGTTAGCATGCTCACGTTAACATGACAACATTCTAACATTAACATACTAACAGTTAGCATGTGTTAAGTACCAAGTTGTATGACTCTGAGACGTATGGCTGCAAAATTTTCCAAAAAAGTTACCATCATGTCAAGAGACAACTTATATGACTCTTAGGCATAAAGCTGCAAAATTAGCTGAAATATGTTAGCATGCTAATGTTAACATGCTAGCATGCTCACGTTAACATATTAACTTTTAGTGTGTGTCAATTAACAGGTTAAATGACTCTGAAGTGTATGGCTGCAAAATGAGCTAAAAAAGTTAGCATGTGTCAATTAGCAACTTTTTTGACTCTGAGGCGTACAGCTGCAAAATTGTCTCAAAAATTGTTTGCATGTTCATGTTAACATGACAGCATTCTAGCAATAACATATTAACAGTTAGCATGTGTTAAGTACCAAGTTGTATGACTCTGAGACGTACGACTGCAAAATTATCCGAAAAGGGTAGCATATGTCAAGGAGCAAGTCATATGACTCTTAGGCATAAAGCTGCAAAAATAGCTAAAAAATGTTAGCATGTTAATGTTAACATGCCAGCATGCTAACGTTAACATATTAACTTTTAGCGTGTGTCAAGTACCAAGTTGTATGACTCAGAGGTGTACGGCTGCAAAATGAGCTAAAAAGGTTAGCATGTGTCAATTAACAACTTATTTGACTTTGAGGCGTATAGCTGCAAAATTATCTCAAAATTTTTTTGCATGCTCATGTTAACATGACAGCATTTTAACATTAACATATTAACAGTTAGCATGTGTTAAGTACCAAGTTGTATGACTCTGAGACGTACGGCTGCAAAATTATCCAAAAAAGTTAGCATCTGTCAAGAGACAACTTATATGACTCTTAGGCAAAAAGCTGCAAAATTAGCTGAAATATGTTAGCATGCTAATGTTAACATGCTAGCATGCTCACGTTAACATATTAACTTTTAGCATGTGTCAATTAACAGGTTATATGACTCTGAAGTGTATGGCTGCCAAATGAGCTAAAAAAGTTAGCATGTGTCAATTAACAACTTATTTGACTCTGAGGCGTACAGCTGCAAAATTATCTAAAAAAAAATGTTGCATGCTCATGTTAACATGACAGCATTCTAACGTTAACATATTAACAGTTAGCGTGTCAAGTACCAAGTTGTATGACTATGAGACGTACAGCTGCAAAATTATCCGAAAAGGGTAGCATCTGTCAAGGAGCAAGTCATATGACTCTTAGGCATAAAGCTGCAAAATTAGCTAAAAAATGTTAGCATGTTAATGTTAACATGCCAGCATGCTAACGTTTACATATTAACTTTTAGCATTTTACTCAGAGCAAGTCAAAATTTTACAAGAAAAACTGGAACATTTGTGCAATATAATGATAAAAGTTGGAAATTTACACAATAACAGTCGCAATTTTACAAGAAAAGCTTAACATTTCGGCAGTTTTATGAAGAGTCGTAATTTTACTCGACAAAAGTCACAATTTTATAAGAAAACTTTAAAATGTTGGCAATGTTATGATAATAATCAGAATTTTACTTGGCAAAATTATGACAAAAGTCATAATTTTACTAAAAAAATTTAACTGTTTTACAAGAACAACAAAACAGTTTGCCAATTAATTTGTGATAAAATTCCGAATTTTATATGACAAATGTCACCATTTTGCAATAAAAAAATACTTTTTTTTTCCACATAAAAAAGCAATAATTTTACGAGAAAATATTGCAATATTACAGAAATATGTTGACCAGAGGGGGAGCACTTCAAATTTTTACATACACCTGTTATTTCATATGTTGACCAGAGGGGGGAGCACTTCAAAATTTCACACACACTTGTTATTACATATGTTGACCAGAGGGGGATCACTTAAAATTTTTATAGACACTTGTTATTTCATATGTTGACCAGAGGGGGAGCACTTTTAAAAGCGACACACAGTCAACTAGAAAAATCCCACCTTTTTGAGACCACCCTAATTTTGATAGATTTCACCACCAGGTGCGCAAATGAGATCTCTAGTTTTTGTTTTTTGTAATGTGCTTAAGGTCGATGACAAACGAGTCACGGACCACAGATGGCCCCTGTGCCGCACTTTGGGCAACCCAGCTGTAGAAGCTAACTGTTAATGGCCACTATAGTTTTAGTACCGTAGTGCATTTGTTCATCCCATAGTCACATATGGGACACGAGTAGTCTTACGTCAGCACTAGAAGTCGTAAAATCAGCAGATTTTTTCCGGGGATGAATAGGGAAGTCCTTCTTTAGCTTGTTTTATCATATATTGCTGCCTTTGCACCTGTCAATGTTTACTTTTGTATGCACATTAAATCAACAAAAAATCCTGACTTTGGAGCAATGTTCACGGACTCTAGTATTTGGCTCTCTATTAGATGCAATGGTTTTCTGTATTGGGACCATGATTTATGTCCTAACTTGTTCATATGGAAGGTACTTTTCCTTGTTGATGTCTCAAGAAGGGGAGAAATAGAAGAACACACATACACACACACACACACACACACACAAGCACACTCACACACACACAAACACACACACGCCAATCTGTGCACTTTGGGGAGTTTCCTCGCAGGCTGCTCGTCGCCGGCGTTGAATTAAATGTGCTTACTCGTCCTCGCTCGTCTTCAAAGGCCTCGCATACAAGCCAGCACACGTTCTTCTTCTTCTTCTTCTATTGTTTTTTTTTAGACGCACGCTTTCATCTGCTTTAACGCTCTTATTATTCCAAGCCTTGTTTTCTCGCTGCGTTTGCGGCAGTTTTGTGCTGTTTATGGCCACCAGGTGACAAAGAAACAAAAAAGGCCTTCAGGTGTTTCCGTGATGCTCGTTTCTTTTGAAGGGGGAAGCGGAGAGGAATGAAAGAGAAAGCCAGATCTTTAAGTGTAAAAAGAAGTGAGGCGGTGGGAAATAAAATGTAAACAAGTGAGGTATAAAATACTGACGCACGAGCCGAACCAAAAATGCTAATGTTAGCCAGAGCTAGAAAAGCTAGCATGCTAATGTTACAAGGCTAGCATGCTAACTGTTAGCATGTGTCACATCAGCATGCTAATGTTAGCCAGAGCTAGCAAAGTTGGCGTGCTAATGTTAGAAGGCTAGCATGCTAACTGTTAGCATGTGTCCCATCGGCATGCTAATGTTAGCCAGAGCTAGAAAAGATAACATGTTAACGTTAGCAGGTTAGCATGTGTCACGTAACTAATT